>NC_060142.1:67265817-67568847 GCF_021461385.2 Schistocerca piceifrons
CGGCTACTCTGGCTACTGATTCTGGCAGGAACCACATGTCACAGACGTCTGTAAAGGTAATCATTTGATACTTGGTCAACATGTTATCTACAAAATAAATTTTGTTGTGCTACCTCTTGTCTTTCTTGGTGTTGCATTTACGGTGGCCAGCAGTGTATTTTACTCCTCATTGTCATTTACGTCAAAATTTATTAAAAGAAAGTTTGAATCTATCACAATTTGTAAATTTTTCATAATAAAATGATTGCTGTAAACTTAATATTGTGTACTTACCTGATGGTGATCATAACTTTCTCTTCAGGGGTAATAGCTATTCTGAAAATTGTGTTTTGCTTCTGTAATATATTTGAAACAGACGACACTATATAATCAAATGTCTCTGTACTCATTCTGAAATAATTCCAAAATTTATCCTCATCTTTTCTCAAGTCACTGTACAAATGATGAAATTCTCCTAAAGCCCTCCTCTCCTTGATGATTTCATGCACCCATTCACGACTGCGTTGAATTCTCAGAGCACTGTTTTCTAATAAAAAAGAATTTACTGGGTCGAGGGAACACGACATCGTGCCGAGACTACTCAATTGCTGGCCAGGTCGCGCGCGCACTGAATTGTGTGCAATGTGAACGCTCCATCGCATTGCATCGCTTTAGCCATTATGGCTCGCATCGCGTCGCGTCGCGTCGCGTCGCGTCGCATCGCATCGCAGGCAGTGTAAACGTCCACTAACTTCGGTCGCTCTACCAAATGGTTCAAATGGCTCTGAGCACTATGGGACTTAACATCTGTGGTCATCAGTTCCCTAGAACTTAGAACTACTTTAGCCTAACTAACCTATGGACATCACACACATCCATGCCCGAGGCAGGATTCGAACCTGCGACCGTAGCGGTCACGCGGTTCCAGACTGAAGCGCCCAGAACCGCACGGCCACACCGACCGGCCCCGCTCTACCGCTGTGCACACTAATAGTTCGATGTTTCTAAAATGCAACGCTCCCTATCGGTGGGCTATTTTGGCCTTTAAAACTTGAGTATCTGATATCATGAATCTCCATGTCTTCCCAAAGCTCGCTCTTTTTTTTTTCACCACACCGATAAAAAAACAGTTTCCAGCACCTAGCTTGGTGCCACATTGCTCCACTTCATCTATATCTACATCTACATACATAATCAGCAGGCCATCATATGGCACGGAGCGGTGGCTACCTGTAACACTACTGGTCATTTTCTTTCCTGTTCCACTCCCAAATAGAGCGAAGGGAGAACGACTGCCTGTGCCGGTTCCATACGAGCCCTAATTTCTCTTATCTCTGGGTTGCTTACGCCAAGATAACGTTCGCGGCAGTAGAATCGTTCTGCAGTCAGCTTCAAATACCGGTTCCCTAAATTTTCTGTGTGTCCAGCGAAAACAACGTCGCCTTCCCTCCAGCGATTTCTATTTGAGTTCCCGAAACAAGAAAATAAATTACTGCCAGACATAAAAGTCATGATTTTCTTATAAACATTGGTTTTCAGTTTGAAGAAACCTTGCCAAACATGTGCGATTAATCTTATTTCGAACATTTGAAATTTTTTCGTCATACTTTCGTGTAGAAGAAAAATAGTATGGCAATTTGTCTCCATTAACCATACTTTGCAGAAGGAGGATGGCGGTGAAATTGTTTATGACAAGAATTTTAAGAAACACTTTATAATGTTCAGCTGTGACTGGCGTAATAACGTATTTATAACGTATTTACCCAACAGCTTCAGAGGGAAAGTGAATCAAGTCGCGTACATCGCAAAACTTTACCGTTCCGAGCCAGTGGCTCAGGGTGGAGGTCACGCGGTGAAATATCGGTTTCGTGACCTAAAAATGTAATTGAAAGATAGCGAGCCCTTGCCGCTGACGGTGCCAGGGGTGAGCAACGGTTATGGCAGGCCTCAGAGCGCCGCCGCCCTAACAGATGCGCCGCCGGCACAGAGCTGCGTGTCCGCCATTCATTACTGTATTCTTGGCGAGCGCATTAATCCATTTAATTTGCATGGCCCCTTTCGGAGCGTCTCTGCCGGCCTACCGTGCCTCCGCCATGTGGCATTCGCGGGCAGTCCGCGACTGGTTAGGGTCCTCCACGTTTGCGTCGTCACCGGCAAAGTTCGCGGCTACTGTTTCCACATTTCCTGCACTACGAAGCTCCTCTTCGCTCTGGAAGCGCGTACAACCCTCTCACGAAATTTTTCAGATGTCAGAAATGTTCATATCCTGACACTCCACTCACTCGGCAAGTTCGAGATCCAACCAAGAACCCCACATATTTTCTTAATAGAACCGGAGATAACTCATCCAATTAATACGTTAGTCAATCTAGCTACACCTCGCGCATTATGTCTAACTTCAGCGCACGTCAGACGCCCACAGAGGAGACTACAGACTACATCTACATACATACTCCGCTAGCCCCCACCAGGCAGTGTGTAGCGGAGGGCACAATTCGCACCAAAGTCATATTTCCCCCTCCGACTGTTCCACTCGCGGATCGCGCGAGGGAAAAACGACAGTCTGAACGCTTCAGTACGAGCTCTAATTTCCCTTACCTTTGAGTGGTGATGATTGCGCGATTTGAAAGCTCGTGGTATATGCTCTGCATCCTCGGTGAACATAGGATTTCGAAATTTACTGAGCAGCCTCTTCCGTTTAGCGCGCCGTCTATTTGCAAGTGTGTCCCACTTCAAACTTTGTATGAGATTTGTAACGCTCTCGCGATGGCTAAATGTACCAGTCACGAACCTTGCCGCTCTTCTTTGGACCTTCTCAATCTCTTGAATCGAATCCAACTGGTAAGGGTCCCATACAGACGAGCAATACTCTAAGACTGGACGAACTAACCTATTTTACGCTGTTTTGTTTGTTGAAGGACTGCATCGCTTCAGGATTCTACCAATAAACCGCAATCTAGAGTTCGCCTTACCCGTTATCCATTTGAGATCATTTCGAATAGTCACACCCTGATACTTGACGGGTGTTACCGCTTCCAAAGACTGGGCATTTGTTTTGCACTCGTAAATTAATGGGGACTTTCGCCTTGTTATACGCAGTAGGTTACACTTACTAATATTGAGAGCTAACTGCCAGTCATTACACCACGCATTTATTTTCTGCAAATCCTCATTTATTCCACTTTCCTGTAGACTGCAGCATCATCGGCAAATAGTCTAATGCCGCTGTCAATACCATCAACCAGATCGTTTATGTAAATCGTAAAAAGCAGCGGACCTATTACGCTGCCCTGGGGAACACCTGAAGTTATGCTTATTTCTGCTGAAGTCACCCAGTTCGGGACGACATACTGCTCCCTGTCTGTTAGAAAACTTTCTAGCCAACCGCATATGTCACTGGATAGACCGTAAGCGCGCACTTTTGTAGCAAGCGTCAGTGCGGAACTGAGTCGAACGCCTTTCTAAAGTCGAGAAATATGGCATCAACCTGGGAGCCGGTATCTAGAGGCTATTGTATATCAAGCACAAAGAGGGCCAGCTGTGTCTCGCATGACCGCTGTTTCCTAAAACCGTGCTGGTTTCTGCAGATGAACTTCTCAGAGTCTAGAAAGGTCATTATGTCTGAACACAAAATATGTTCCATGAGTCTACAACAAATCGATAAAAGTGAAACCGGCCGGTAATTGCGTGCATCCGATTTTCTCCCCTTTTTATAGACTGCTATGGCCTGGACCTCCTCCAGTCTCGTGGAACTTTCCGTTGTTCCAATGATCTCTGATAGATCATGGACAAGAATGGTGCTATATTTGTAGCACAGTCAACATAAAATCTGCCGGCCGGAGTGGCCGAGTTTCTTGGCGCTTCAGTCTGGAACCGCGCGACCGCTACGGTCGCAGGTTCGAATCCTGCCTCGGGTATGGATGTGTGTGCTGTCCTTAGCTTAGTTAGGTTTAAGTAGTTCTAAGTTCTAGGGGACTGATGACCTCAGGTGTTTAGTCCCATAGTGCTCAGAGCCATTTGAACCATTTTTGAACCATAAAATCTTACAGGGATACCGTCTGGGCCAGATGCTTTCCTGGCGTCTAAGGATCTTAACTGTTTTACAATCCCAGATACATTAAATACTATGTCAGCCATCCTTGCGTTTGTTCGATAATTGAAAGGGGGAGTGGTGCTGCAGTCCTCTACCGTAAACGAGTTTTTGAAAGCTAGGTTTAGAATTCGGCCTCCTATTTATCGTCATCAGTTATAGTACCCGTACTGTAAACAAGAGAAGGTATTGAATTATTTGTACCATAATTTTACATACGACCAAAATAGCGATACGAACATATACAGATGGCGGCTGTATCGCGTACACAGGGGGTAAAAAGGCAGTGCAGTAGCGGAGCTGTCATTTGTAGTCACGTGATACATGTCAACGGGGTTCCGACGTGATTATGACGGCGCGACGGGAATTAACAGAGTTTAAACGCGGAATGGTAGTTGGAGGCACACGTATTGTGTGTTCCATTTCGAAAATCGTTAGGGAATTCAATATTTCGAGATCCACAGTTTAAAATAGTATACCGACAATACCACAGTTCAGACACTGCCCCTCGCCCTACCGCCTTTACTTGACGACCGTTTGCATAGACTTGTCAGCAGCGCTGATACACAAGCAACTCTGTGTGGATAACAACAGAAATCAAAGTGGGACGTATGGCAAACGTATACATTTGTAGAGTGCGGCGAAATCTGGCCTTAATGGGCTATGACAGCAGGTGACCGACGCGTCTGCCTTTGCTAACAGCACGACATCGCTTGCAGAGCCTCTCCTGGTCTCGTGACCGTATCAGTTGGACCCTAGACGACTGGAAAACCTTGGCCTGGTCAGACGAGTCCCGATTAAAGCTGGTAAGAGCTGATGGTAGGGTTCGAGGTGGCTCCGACCGCACGAAGCTATGGGCCTAGGTCGTCAAGAAGGCACTGTGCAAGTTGGCGGTGGCTCCTTAATGGTGTGGGCTCTGTTTACGTGGAATGGATTGTGTCCTCTGGTCCAACTGAACATAGACTGGAAATGGTTGTGTTCGGCTACTTGGAGACCATTTGCAGCCATTCATGGATGGAAATTTTATGGATGACAATGGGCCATGTCACCGGGCTACAGTTGTTCAAGACTGGTTTGAAGAATATTCTGGACAATTCGAGCGAACGATCTGGCCACCTAGAGTGCCCTGCAAGAATTCGATCGAAACTCTATGGGACGTAATCGAGAGGTCAGTTTGTGCACAAATTCCCGCACCTGCAACACTTTCGCATTTATGGACGGCCATACAGCCTGCATGGGTCAATATTTCTGCAGGGGACTTCCGACGTCTTGTTAAGTGCATGCCATGTTGTTTACCTACGCCAGGAAAAAGGAGGTCCGACACGATTTTAGGAGATATACCATGACTTATCTCACCTCTGTGTATCTGTGCAAGTTCTTTTTTGTGGCTCTCTAGGACATACCTCGAGACATCCTGTCTGCTGTCGACGCTCTGACAACGGACGGCCAACTTTTCTGTCATCTGATCCAACAGCGGGTGTATAACTGGAGGCATATCTCCTGCCGGCCAGGGTGGCCTAGCGGTTCTAGGAGCTACAGTGTGGAATCCAGCCTCGGGCATGGGTGTGTGTGATGCCCTTAGATTAGTTAGACTTAATTAGTTCTAAGTTCTAGGGGACTGATGACCTCAGAAGTTAAGTCTCATAGTGCTCAGAGCCATTTGAACCAATCATATCTCCAGTTTCTAAATCCATTGGTCATTATAAGAACATGACACGAGATATCAATTTACAATATACATTCACGAATTACATGCTTTGATGCACCTCGCTACGTCAAATCTCAGTTTACACCTTACACTATTTAAAAGTTTCTTTATTTGTTTTCTACCAAGAAATCTCCCCTAGGTGGTTAACACATAATTATAAACACACTGCCTCACGATATCATTCCTTTGGTTCCTATATGCAAAGTAAGAAAATATTATGTAAATTGCAGGTGGAGACGGGAAGAAAGGAAACTGAAGCTGTTAGCTGCATCAGGACATTACGCGGAATCAGCGGCGACGAGTGAAAATGTGCCATGGACTGGGATTCGAACCTGGGATCTCCTGCTCACTAGGCAGGTGTGTCAACAGCTGCGTGATCTGCGACACAGTGTTACTGCAACTGCGCGGGATGCCTCAGTACGCCTACGGACGATCCACATTCTCATCGAGCACTACCTGTCCGCAATCCCTGTCCATTTCCCGCAGGAGGTCGGACGTATTTGTGGATTTGCATTGAAGAAGGTGGATCCATTGCCCAGCTAGATCTATCAAATTATCAGTGGTTGACACACCTGCCTAGTAAGCCGGAGATCACGGGTTCAAATCCAAGTCCGGCACACATTTTCACTCGTCACCACTGATTCTGCGTGATGTCCTCATGCAGCTGACAGGAGTGGTCTCTTCCCTTTCCTTTTCTTTCTTCCCCTCTCCACCTTCAATTTACATATCAGCTGCGGATTCTACGTTGGGTTGGGTTGTTTGGGGAAGGAGACCAGACAGCGAGGTCATCGGTCTCATCGGATTAGGGAAGGACTGGGAAGGAAGTCGGCCGTGTCCTTTCAAAGGAACCATCCTGGCATTTGCTTTGAGCGATTTAGGGAAATCACGGAAAACCTAAATCAGGATATCCGGACGCGGGATTGAACCGTCGTCCACCCGAATGCGAGTCCAGTGGGATTCTACGTGTTCTTTCGGACATGTCCGAAAGAACAGACACCACGCATCCGTATAAGAAAATAATATTGCGTGTGTTTGGAGATGACAACTGTTTGCATTTGATCATATCAGTGACACAGCGTTTAAACCAGAATTATTAAACGATCATACTTGTGCTTAAGAACATTTTGCCAACACACAGGACTGTATTCTTCTCGTCTTGTCAGCTGTAGACAGTTTTTCTTACCCCGTACTTAGTACACCCCACACAAAAACTCCGATAAACACAGATATTTTTTTCTGAAATTTGCCAAGCTGATAGAGAACGATTTTTTCTGGAATCGTCTCGGAGTCTCTACGCACTATCTGCTGCTTGCTGATTTTTAACAGTTTACTGTTCTTACGTTTCACTGCAGACTTGGTTCGAGTTCACACATTTTCGAAGAACGTACGAACGACAAGACCACGCGTGAACATTACTGGGAGAGAGAAAGTGACTATCCAGTGAGATATAAAACAAGAACTGCACGAGTTTAACATTTAACACAATGACTGGAAGAAACAGTGAAGAATTAGAATGAAACTTCCTGGCAGATTAAAACTGTGTGCCGGACCGAGACTCGAACTCGGGACCTTTGTCTTTCGCGGGCAAGTGCTCTACCGACTGAGCTACCCAACCACGACTCACGCCCCGTCCTTACAGCTTCAATTCCGCTAGTACCTCGTCTCCTACCTTCCAAACTTCACAGAAGCTCTCCTGCGAACCTTGCAAAACTAGCACTCCTGGAAGAAAGGATATTGCGGAGACATGTCTTAGCCACAGCCTGGGGGATGTTTCAGAATGAAATTTTCACTCTACAGCGGAGTGTGCGCTGTTATGAAACTTCCTGGCAGATTAAAACTGTGTGCCGGACCGAGACTCAAAATCGGGACCTTTGCCTTTCGCGAGCAAGGGCCAGGAAGTTTCATATCAGCGCACACTCCGCTGTAGAGTGAAAATTTCATTCTAGAAAGAATTAGAATGCTCATTGTGTCACTCGCGCTAGAATAACAACGATATAACGGATGCATCATTAGCATCAACTTCCACTGGTGTTACAGCATCCGGTGAAGGGTGACTCCGCTCGACGACCAATCAATGAGCATGCTGAACGGCAGTTTGTTTATATTAGCGCGATACTTAGTACGACATACAATTTCAGCTCACCTGGTATGTAGGACAGTGGTTATACCAGTGTCAACTACATTGCTTTCCACACAGCAAAAACTTAAATTACAGGCAATAATACTTTCTATAATTTTCAGTTCTTCAGATAAATATCTAAAGCTTAACAAGATTTTGATTATTTAGATTGCCTGTTGAAACTTTTCGATTACTTTACTTAGCCGCTGATGTATTTTCTGTCATTGTGGAGTCACATTCTTTCTCAGAGATGTAGAGCCGACCTTTGAAATCATGTTATGTCTGAGCGCGTATTGTAAGCTTTTAAACACAATATTTCAGTGTATACCAGTGATTTTTATGAGATGAGAACTTCACGCCCCAAATTATAACATAAAATTCCCCTATCTGAAGTTCTTGTGTCATCGTGCAGTTATGTGATGCTGAAGTAAATTGTTGTATATATTTTTTTCTATGTCAGTCATTCAGAATCTTAAGTAGGCATTCTTAATAGTGTGACTGTTGTACTGAAAACGAGCCTTCCCGCAAGTGATTTATTCTAATAGAAACAGAAAGGTGTTCTACTACCTCACGATTTCTATTATTATTGTGATAGCAGCGCGCTGCCGCAATTTAAAACACGAATTAGTGCCGATAACTTGATCACATAGCATAGGAAGGAAACACAAAACAGCAGACAGGGTTCCAGAACTACAGTATGCAACTTGCTGATTTTTTAAAATTGAAACAACATACATTACTTATCTGAAGAATATTTTCTACAGACTGGCGTAAAACACATGAGACAGAAGTTACATAGATAATTTATTCCCCTTTTAACATCGCAGGCTCGGAACCAACTCGCATCTGGCCCTGCGCAGAAAAGCGGGGGTTTCCCTGTATTTGTGACATACTGGATGTCACAGAGCAAGCAATTCAAACATGTTAATTGATTTCCGATTGTTCGTGGGTGTGACGCGGCACAGCAGTTCGTAGTTGCGTGTGTCGCTTCTGATGCACCTCCTATCGCTTGCGGTTTCTAGTTACTTCCAGCTACTGATATCACCTTGCCTATAGTAATCGAAAGACATGAATGACGACAGTAACTGAGAAGGAACTGACACAGGGTTTCAACGCCTATCCCTACGTTGTTCAGTCCGTTGCAATTAATAAAAAAACACGGGCAAATTTGAAAAAGCAGTTGACGTTCAGGGAGAAGAAGTAAAAACCTCAGATCTGTTCATGACACTGGAATTCTGTCATGCACGGGAAAGGGCTTGAAAGATCAGCTGAAAGAAATGAATAGTGTCTTTTTAGATGAGAGTCCTCAATAATAAAATAAGAGTTATAAAGTGGGAGGTGTAACCAAATTTAATCAGGCGATGCTGATAGAATCGTATTAGTGAACTTGACGCTAAAAGTGCTTTGTGGTGGCAAAATGACTGATGGCGGCAGAAGAAAAGTGTTCTGGTAAAAAGAAACTTGTTAATAAATAATATAAATTTAAGTGCTACGAAATCTTTTCTGGAACTATTTTCCTGGAATGAAACCTTAAATGGAAGTGATTCAAGGACAGGCAGGAGAAGAACAGAAACATCTGAAATGTGAAGAAAGCTGAAGATGTGTGTGTGTGGATGAAATGATGAGGAGGTACTGTATTGATTTGCGGAGGAAAGGAATTTTTGCCCAAGATAACAAAACTATGGTTTTATTGATAGGAATTATTCCGAGGCACCAAGGAACTGTCAAGTCGGTAATGATGGGAAGTATGTGTGGTGGTGAGTGCAGAGGGCGGGCGAGGGGGAAGGATTAACACTCGTAGAGGGACACCATGGATTTACTACAATAAGTAAGAGTAGTGGAACAAATTTCGTTCTACGCTATTTTTAATTTGTTCAAGATGGTCCCCACACCTGCTCTTGGTGGGAGGAAGGTGTGGGACCGTCGCATTGTTGATGTCACTACCCCCACTCCTCCCCATCCGCTCTCCTCCGCCCTCCCCACTCCTCCTCCTCCCTTATTTCCCCCACCCCTACCCCACTTCGGAAATGGCGAGAGAAGGACTCTGTAGTGATCTGCTGGAGATGTGGATGTCTTCATTTATTCACATTATTTATTTTTGAGGGTATTTTCATAGTACTGGATTGTCCTACGACTGCCTCCACATTCCTTCACCCAGGCCCATTCTTTTTCTGATCACGCGTATGTATGTTCACATCCAGGTTTGAAGACCACCTGCTCTAGTCCACAATACCGCCACCAGAGAGTGCTTGAAACTGTCCTAGAGCCACCCCCCCCCCCCCACCACTCATCGTCTTCTGTCCCCACTTCTGCTGATACCATGTGGGTATTTGTTCACCTTGCTTTGTGCCCTAGTTCACAATACCAGTCGAAATTTGTGGAAAACCTTCCCACAGCTGCACCCGGAAGAATTACTTCCTATCGATCTACAAGTGGAATAGCTGCTGAGGAACTTGTATACAGATACATGGTAAGAAGGGGTAGGACAGCAAATTATCACTGTAGTGTAGGAAGGCCAATGCATGCTGCTACAACTAATGCAAAATGCATCACTGCTCTAATTACACATCGAAATTGTCATGCAAAACACACCACTCATAAACAACAGATGACAATGCAATACATGCACTGGGAATTGAGAAAAATCATTGTAATAACGCAACTACTATAATAACAGACCTCGAAAGGTCTCACCAGAAGAGAGTGGTGGCTGTTGCATGTGTTCTATTTGATGTGCGGATGGAGACTAAGCAGCTTCGAACCAATCTTTTCTCCCCTTCCACCTCCCTTCCTCCCTCCCTCTCCTCACTCTGTAGGTAGCGGTACTGGTTTTCCAGGCCAGTTCTAACCTCTAACCTCTCGTTGATTTTACAAAAAAGATCAACCTGGTGGTGATGTCCTGCATTGGTCAGTGTTCGGTGGACAATGATATACTGTTTCAGGTCTGCAGAAATGAAACGTGTATCTACGAAATGCCGACACCCTGGAACAATAGCGAAATACTTGACTATTTGTCATAGACGACACCTCAGGTGTCGGTAGAATGAGGGAGAGAGGGTATGTGAGGTCCCAGCTTGGGGATACAAACACACTAAACTGCGTATCTGTTTACAACAGAATAACATCAACACCATACGTCACCACATTAATCCATTTACATGCGTGTGTGTTCTGCGACAGTTTGTAGATGACACGACTGGGTTGGGGGATTACGATTTGTAGTTAGATGGAACAAACAGAAATTGTAAGCCACATCCTGTAAGCTACAAGCAAGCCACCACATCTGGAAAGAAGTAACTGTATACACATATGAATAAATATCAGAAGTATGAAAAACGTTACAAAATCTGTAAAATTCTGGTAGGAAATGTTCTTACTAGATATCTGTATTTATACTTAGAGTGTAGTGAAAATGTATGAGTTAGCATAATAACTGCTTTGGGTTTTACCTATCGTAATGCATATATGGGCCTGTGATGGAAGTAGTTTCCATAGATGTATTGAAGACATGTGCAAAATTTTGTCACCTGTACTGGAGAAAGCCAAGTCATTACGTGGGTTCTTGTTGTGGTGAAGAATCTGAGAGTCGCAATGATGGATGTTGTAGTTTCATAAACGATTTATTGCAATTTGGTTGTATTTGGTATACATTTTGATTCGGTTTTGGAGCGTTTTGATACAATATCAAACTCCCATAACTCAAGACCAAGAAAAGATTATAAATTAAGCTCTGTCTGCATTCAGTTTTAAATATCCACCAGTGAACTAAGAGAGGATTCGTGACACTGACTCCAACGAGCACGATATAAGAATAACACAGAAGATCTACATTAAAGCAGGCGAAACATATTTCCTCCAAACCACGACAGTGTTCTCCGCCATACCATCGAATATGGATATTAAAGAATTAGAGCTAGTTCTCTCAAACAATGTGTATCTCAAAAGTATTAAGGAGAGGAACCAATCTATCAGGCAGACTTAAACTGTTTCCTTTTAAGGAAGTTATTCCTCCAAGTACATTTAGCGTGCTGCATGTATGCGAAAGAGAACTGGAGTTACCTGACACTGAAGTCATGAAACGAGGACTGGGGCATATGGCGAGGACAAATGTAACTAGAGAAAGAGGATGTAATTTCAGATGTGTGAGTAGGGATTACATATGGCTTTAAACATCGTGTGTGTGGAAATTTGTTACAATTGGGGGGGGGGGTATATTAGCATTTACAGTAAACAGTAATGGAAACTGGGCAAAAGTTACAGTACTGGCCGAAATTGTTGGTGGACTGATGATACATATATACGTCTTAATAGTGGAAGTTGGGTGCATTATAGGGGCGTGGTGTAAAGATGAAACTCGCCATATGCCCCTACACATCAACAATACTACCTAATGTTGACTATGATTGTTGTCGTAACAAGAGCTCCCCTAACATGGGGTTACGCATTGTTAGCCATAGAAATGAATGCATCCTCAAAGATGGAGAGTTTTGTAGTAATGTTGACAGTATCCAAAGAGTTTGGGGTCAGACCTCTCAATGAGGCTAGCGTTTCCAGTAGTTCTGAGTGATAGTTAACTGCCAGATCCTTCCGACAAATATACTGAAGTCGCCACTATAGTAAGCACACGCACATTAGAGATGACCTCAATGGTCGCTGGTCACAGTGCGCACCTCTGGGGCAAGTGCAGCGCCTTATGAGACATAGCAGAGAGCATTAGCATGTTGTTGGTTCTTCTTCTTCTGGAGAGTTGTCTTTGCCCCATCCATGATGAATAGTCAAGTATTTCACTGTTGATCCCGGGGTCAGCATTTCCTAGAAATGTATTTGATTTCTGCAGAACTGAAACAGTATACCATTGTCAGCACAACATCAACCGAAGCAGACCACCACCAGCAGATATATCTCTTGTGTACCATCAGCGAGAGGTTAGTATAGGGCTGGAAAACCGGCACCCCAATCTTCAGAGGGAGAGCTGAAGGGTAGTGGAGGAGGTAGGAGGGAGATTGTTTCTATGCTGCTTAGTCTGTATCCTCCTACTGAGGTGAAGACATATGCGCCATTATGGTGGGAGGTTTTTCTTTATAGTGTGCGATGTTATTAAAGAGTTGTCTTTTCCCAGAGGACCTAGGCTTGATTGCACTCGTAGCGTAACATAGTCGTTGCTGTTGGTTTCATTTTCTTTTTAATAGCTACTCATTTATAAGAGCGTTTCGTCTCTCTGCTCCTGAGACACAATGGTACCGCTCCCTAGAAAAACATACCTATCCAGCCTGGAATATTTGCTCAGTATTGGTTATTATGTTGTTTGGTCCTCCTACCATTACGTTATTGGCGAAGTTTCCTATTAGTAGTGTGAGGAACTTGCTAGCTGATTATATGTCTAAGGACTGTTGGGGTGCTGCCCTGTTCTGCTTATTTTGTAGTATATCCAATACAAGATCAATATTCTCGGTTCAGAATTCATTGTAGCAAGCATAAGTTCATATCACGAGAGTGAGTTGCACTTATTTAGCTGGAGATTTAATTTTAGTACTACATCCGCTAATTGCTCTGTTGCTGCCACAGTATTCGTTTTATAAGTGTAAGACTACACTCTTCACACGATGTAAGGCGAGGTCTGTCGTTACAATATTCATTGTAGTAACCATAACAATCATTCTTGTAGAATATTAAGTGGTAATATCTGGTGCTGCAATCGAATGCTTGTGTTTATTTGGTCGCATTTTGAAACAAATGAGCTGGCATTGCAGTAGTTGAGCTGCTAAAAACACCAACACTGTAGACAGACATGCAGTGTGTTACTCTCTGAGGAGCAGATGAACCGTGCAAAATTTCTCCGATTATTCTTCCGCTGTCCATACAGCAGGAATATCATCGTTTCACAGTATACGAGAACACACATTCGACACCGTGGAGCATCTGAAACCTCTGCCAGAGAGCCTTCCGTCAGTTTACCTTGTTGTTGTTGTTGTGGTCTTCAGTCCTGAGACTGGTTTGATGCAGCTCTCCATGCTACTCTATCCTGTGCAAGCTTTTTCATCTCCCAGTACCTACTGCAACCTACATCCTTCTGAATCTGCTTAGTGTATTCATCTCTTGGCCTCCCTCTACGATTTTTACCCTCCACGCTGCCCTCCAATACTAAATTGGTGATCCCTTGATGCCTCAGAACATGTCCTACCAACCGATCCCTTCTTCTGGTCAAGTTGTGCCACAAACTTCTCTTCTCCCCATTCCTATTCAATACTTCCTCATTAGTTATGTGATCTACCGATCTAATCTTCAGCATTCTTCTGTTGCACCACATTTCGAAAGCTTCTATTCTCTTCTTGTCCAAACTGTTTATCGTCCATGTTTCACTTCCATACATGGCTACACTCCATACAAATACTTTCAGAAATGACTTCCTGACACTTAAATCTATACTCGATGTTAACAAATTTCTCTTCTTCAGAAACGCTTTCCTTGCCATTGCCAGTCTACATTTTATATCCTCTCTACTTCGACCATCATCAGTTATTTTGCTCCCCAAATAGCAAAACTCCTTTACTACTTTAAGTGCCTCATTTCCTAATCTAATTCCCTCAGCATCACCCGACTTAATTAGACTACATTCCATTATCCTCGTTTTGCTTTTGTTGATGTTCATCTTATATCCTCCTTTCAAGACACTGTCCATTCCATGCAACTGCTCTTCCAAGTCCTTTGCTGTCTCTGACAGAATTACAATGTCATCGGCGAACCCCAAAGTTTTTATTTCTTCTCCGTGAATTTTAATACCTACTCCAAATTTTTCTTTTTTTTTTTCTTTACTGCTTGCTCAATATACAGATTGAACAACATCGGGGAGAGGCTACAACCCTGTCTTACTCCCTTCCCAACCACTGCTTCCCTTTCATGTCCCTCGACTCTTATAACTGCCATCTGGTTTCTGTACAAATTGTAAATAGCCTTTCGCTCCCTGTATTTTACCCCTGCCACCTTTAGAATTTGAAAGAGAGTATTCCAGTCAACATTGTCAAAAGCTTTCTCTATGTCTACAAATGCTAGAAACGTAGGTTTGCCTTTCCTTAATCTTTCTTCTAAGATTAGTCGTAAGGTGAGTATTGCCTCACGTGTTCCAGTGTTTCTACGGAATCCAAACTGATCTTCCCCGAGGTCGGCTTCTACTAGTTTTTCCATTCGTCTGTAAAGAATTCGTGTTAGTATTTTGCAGCTGTGACTTATTAAACTGATAGTTCGGTAATTTTCGCATCTGTCAGCACCTGCTTTCTTTGGGATTGGAATTATTATATTCTTCTTGAAGTCTGAGGGTATTTCGCCTGTTTCATACATCTTGCTCACCAGATGGTAGAGTTTTGTCAGGACTGGCTCTCCCAAGACCGTCAGTAGTTCCAAGACCGTCAGTTTACCTTAAGAAGCAGAATAAACACGAGCATTGACGGTTTATAATCACATGCAGCAGCAGGGGTAGTGCATGCAGACACTGCAGGGGCAGAGTGGGTGGATCAGTGCACATTGAGACGACTAGCATAAAGACCCATGGGCATCTCATTTACGCTGGACGTATTATTTCCATGTTTTTCCTATGTGAGAGTGATTTTACTTAGCCGAGGAGCACTTTCAGACAGTGCCAGCACATCCATTACGTTTGACAGCATACCACTGTAACCATTCAGTTCTTCATGCATCACAGGTTGTCAGGTATTTCACCATTGTCCCTGGGGTGGCTAGACTTCCTGAAAAATACGTCTAACAGCTTGCAGAAAGCGTCCTGTTCTTGAGTGTTTTGGACGTCTGTGATCGATTTCTGCAAACCGCAAACAGTAAACCACTGCCAGCAGATGCACCTACGTGTGCCATCAGAGACAGGTTAGAACAGACCTAGGAACTCGGTATCCCTATCTACCTGCTGCAGGCCGCGGTGAGGAGAGGGACGGGGTACGGAGGTAGGAGGGGAGGTAAGACTTGTTCTAAGCTGTTTAGTCTGTATTCACACATGCAGCTGCCGCCATTCTCTCCTTGTCAGAACTTTTTAGGACAGTTTTTGTGGTAGTTGTGTGATTACAATGATTTCTCTCAGTTCCCAGTGTGAGTGCTGCATTATGATCCACTGTTTATGAGAGGTGTTTTTTATGTCAGTTTCGATGTGTAACTAGAGCAGTGAAGCATTTTCCGTCAGTTGTGGTAGTGGTAGTTTGCTGCCCTATCCTTCTTTCTGTGGACCTGTGTACAAGTTCCTTTGCAGCTGTTTCACTTGTAGATCCATAGGAGGCAATTGTTAAGGCAGTGACTGTAGGAATGTTTCACACCAATTTCGAGTGATATTATGGACTACAGGTTAAAATGTATGTTGGTTGCTGTAGTTATAAAGAAATGAAAAGTCTAGTGTAGGGTAGACTAGCATTGAGAGCTACATCAAACCAGTTTTCCGACTCAGGATCATAACATCTTGAATGGCACCTCATAAATTTGTTTTGTTTTCAAATACTGGGTCTATATTCCCAAACCCGACAAAAGATTACGAACCAGCTATCCTGAAGGGAGACGAGGTTCCAGAGATGATGTTAATAACAGACGGAAGATAAAAATCATAATTCGTTAGCAGCGTTTATTGCTCAGAAGAAGTATTAGTTGGTGTAAAGACGAATAAGGTATTTGCGATCATTAGGAGATTGTTATGTTTAGGAGATTTTTATCTTCTAGGACGTCCTTACGATAGTTTCTTAGTGAGAGGGCGTGGGCTGGTACTAGGGTATGCACTACTTTTCGTATAATGGATGATGAATGGCGATTTGCGAGGAGCCATAAAAAGTTCCATTTCCGCCCCTGTTACAAACCTATGGAGTATAGACTTTTAAAGCATCTTCTTGAAAGAAAATACCTCATTACAATATATACTTTCCTTTCTCTGAGATCTGGGGGGTGGCCCTTTCCTTGCCCCCGCGCATGGGCACCCTGTCAGGCACTATTGTAACCCACCAGCATTGTTATTCTACTTGTTTGCTGTGGAAAGTAACACAGAAGTGAAACCGAATTTAAGAAGCGGGATAAAAGTGCACGGAAAATGGGTTCCAGTGCTAAGGTTAGCAGGCGATGTAACACATGTGACAAGAGATAAGGCTGAGTTACATGATTTGCTGAAAAGGGTGGACAATACGACTTAAGGTCAAAAAACCAAACAAGAGGGTGATAATGTGTTGTAGGCAGGAGAAAAACAACTTGCTGATTATCAGAATTGGGTCCAAACTAAGTGAAGGACTTCTATCCATGAATCACGGATTCACAGGATGGCTGAAGCAGCAAGGTTTCAGAAGTGCGTCAGCAAAGACGAAGTACGGTTTCTTGATTAAAAGGAAGGTTTTAGCTGCGTGGGATTAGCCGAGCGGCCTAGGGCGCTGTAGTCATGGACTGTGCGGCTGGTCCCAGTGGAGGTTCGAGTCCTCCCTCGGGCATGGGTGTGTGTGTCCTTAAGATAATTTAGGTTAAGTAGTGTGTAAGCTTAGGGACTGATGACCTTAGCAGTTAAGTCCCATAAGACTTCACACACTCCTTTGGACGGTTCGGCATACACTCTGTCAGTAAGACGTCCCTGAATGTGTCCATTTAGATCACAGCATTGCAAGGAAGTAAAATGTGAAGTCAATAACTTGCTCCACCCTATACTACAGGTCTTCCGTTAACTTGTCTCGTAACTTATTCTCTTTCGAACATCACCATTTCGTCCACCACTTGTCCATTAAATTTTTAAAAATTTTTATATGCTTTCAGCTCTTCTTCTCCCTGTTTCCAATGGTCCAACTTTCCCTTTCTTCCAGTCCTGTGCTCCAGACCAAAACATTCAGTAACTTCTCGTTCATTTTCACTTGTATGATATCTGAAGAGGCCATTTATTGCAGAAACCTTACTTCACTTGTGATGATCTGCTTCTGATCTTTTTCTCCTTTCTACCATCCTGTGAAATCGTATATCCTACACAACAGAATTCATTCACTCATTCCCCTACTGAGTCAATCCCACTTTCGATGCAAAACAAGTTGTTAAGCTTTGTCTACTTTCTTCTTTTTTGTTTTTTATCCTTAGGAAATGTTACTAATCAAATATGCGTTATTTTCAACAGCCCTTACAGTTCTTCCTTACATCCAACCAGATGGGCTATTTAGCCTCCATTGGTATCTATTCCCTAACGGTTCTCGCCAGAATCGTAATGGCCATTAGTTGTACCGACGGCAGCCGATATTGACTAAGGTGTATGGAGTGATTTTGCTCGGCCTCCTGTATTGTGAATGAATGTTCCCGCAGTACCGTCATTTCTATCCATTCTGGGGTATTCAACGTTCGACAGCTTTCGATGCCGTGCCTGGCTGATCATAAACCTGTTGGCCACGAGCGAATTAACGTTGCTGACTATTTTCTGCTTAAGATGTTAGCGCTGTGGATATTATCGTATAGAATTTGTGTACCTTAAAAGTGTGAATCCGAGCGGAACTATTTGCTTTGTGTCGTCTGTTGTGTAATTTGCCGCCTTTTGGTGCGAAGATTAAAGCAACGAATTTACCCCGGGTGTGCTTGTTCTGTTTTAAAAGGAAAAGCAAATTTTCTGGCACTTCGTGGTACTTCTTGTACACTGTCTTCTCCCGTGTTAAATTTAGGCATTAGTTCTAATCCAATTTCTTTCTGGGGTCCTCGCAAGTTGTTTACAATTGCGGAAGACGTAGAGGCCGGTAACATCTCAAAACAACTAATCATTCAGTTATTAGCTCGCTCAATCGAAGATTTTGTTTCACCGATCCGTCCTAATCTGAATCCACACCCAGTATTTCGGTTGGTTGCTTAAATTTGTGTTTAATTGTTGTCTGTATTTCTGAGAGAGAATGTTGTGTTATGGACGTGTTCTGTTCCCTTGCTTAGCCTAAAGGTCAGTGGAGCTAGTCGGTTGGCCAGTGAGCGCCGGACTTGATAGTATACTTCCACCCGGACAGATAAGGCAGTTTGTACTAATTCTAAGCACTGGTGTATTTATTATACCGCTATTATTCTGTAAATTGTACTCTTCTGTAAAATTTTATTTTAGCTTTTGTGTAGCTGTTGCGGCACTTGATCTTTCCTATTTGGGACTCCTACTACTACAATTATTTCTTGTCCATTTAAAGTCTACAAACTACTTAATAATTGTTGTCGCATAACATTCTATTTGGGCCATAGTCTGCCATTAGAATTTCAGGATATTTATTATTTCACAGCTCTAAAAAAGCCTAAAGGTTCTGGTTCTTTATTAATGGGAATATTGTTCTCACTACTGAATCCTATGGTAATTGTTTTAAATATTCTCTGAAGATAGTATTTCAGTCTTGTTCTATGGTTTTAAACAAATTGTTGCATTTTTTTACGAATGGAGCTTCATCTTCCTATGAGTACAGTGTTTCCAACCCTTGAGCAGTTAATGAACTGCAGGAAGCGTACCAAAGTGACAATTTTGTTAGTCAACCTTTATCTCCGTACGCGCCGTTTTGCTCACATGACGAAAAAACTTTTCTGGAGATCTGGTGTTAAGTCACTCGTTTCATTGATTTTCAGTACTTTCGAGAGCTATAGCACTCTCCTCAAATGCTCTGGCAGAGTGATTTCCGCAGCGAAACAAAGTTTGTATCGGCGAGTACCAGTATGGGCGTGCATACGTGTGAGAATCTTGAGTCCATACTGCGTCCTTTGCTTCATAATTTATGACGGGGAAGCCGCAAAAAGGGGGAGTGGAAGGGAAGGCATTCCTCGGGAAAAAAGTGAAAGAGCAGGCCGAGGAAAGAGCGAGGAGTGCCCACTCGTCGACTGAGTGACTGAGCGCGGGATGAGAGCGGGCCGCTCTTTGAGACGTCCCTCCCACCTCCGCCCCTCACCGTCCACCCGCACCAGCCAGTGCGACGGCGGCGAGTGCGTCTGCACCTCCGTCGCACAAGCCACTGTGCGGTCTGTCGTGTTCCAGAGGCGAGCCGCTCCCCAATGGCAGCAGGCGAGGGTGCCTCAAGCGAAGTGATGCCTCAAGCACGTGGCTTAAGACCATGCTCAGAGGCACTTAGACAGTAGTTGAATGACTAAATAATGACCCACAAATAAACTCTACACAATCGTCAGGCCACAGTATGGACATGTTTCTTCACGTTTCTAAAGGTGACAGGGGTAAAATACAGGGAGCGAAAGGCAGTTATAAGAGTTGAATGACACGAAAGGGAAGCAGTGGTTGAGAATGGAGTGAGACAGGGTCGCAAACTATCTCCCATATTATTCAATCTGTATGCTGAGCAAGCAGTAAAGGAAACAAAAGAAAAATCTGGAATGGGAATTAAAGTCCAGAGAGAAGAAATAAAAACTTTTAAGTTTTCCGGTGACATTGTAATTCTGTCAGAGACAGCGAAGGATTCGGAAGAGTAGTTGAACGGAATGGGCAGTGTCTTGAAAGAAGGATACAAGATGAACATCAATTAAAGCAAAACGAGGATAACAGAATCTAGTCGAATGAAATCAGGTGATGCTGAGCGAATTAGATTAGGGAATGAGATACTTAGAGTAATAAATGAATTTTGCTATTTGGGAAGCAAAATAACTGATGATGGTCGAAGTAGGGAGGACACAAAATGTAGACTGGCAATGGCAAGAAAACCCTTTCTGAAGAAGAGAAATTTGTTAACATCGAGTATAGATTTAACTGTCAGGAAGTCCTTTGTGAAAGAATTTGTATGGAGTATAACCATGGATGGAAGTGGAACGTGGACGATGAACAGTATAGACAAGGAGAGAATAGAAGCTTTTGAAATGTGGTGCTACTGAAGAATGCTGAAGATTAGATATGTAGATGACGTAACTAATGAGTAAGTATTGAATAGAATTGGCGAGAAGAGAAATTTGTGGTACAAGCCGTCTAATAGAAGGGATCGGTTGGCATCAAGGGATCACCAATTTAGTACTGGAAGGAAGCGTGGGAGCTAAAAATCGTGTAGGCAGACCAATAGATGAATACAGTAAGCAGATTCAGAGGGATGTAGGTTACAGTAGTTACTCAGAGATGAAGGGGCTTGCACAGGATAGAATAGCACGGAGAGTTGCATCAAATCAGTCTTTGGACTGAAGACCATAGCAACAACACGTTTCTTCAAAGTCTCTGTTAACGTCCTACTGACGTCGACATGTTAAAACGTATTAAAAAATGGTAGCTCCACGATAAGGACAAGAGGAACACGCGACACTGTCTTGCCGCTGTGGTACCCTCTGTCATATTGGTTCTTTTGCATGGTTAAGGAACGGCACCACAAGAGCGTCAAAAGGTGCCGTAATGTTTATTTGCTTATTGACAACCAGTTTGGACTAAGCGCCAACCTTTAGGTTACGAATATCGCTACATCAAGTCAAACGAAGGAGCCTTTACGTTTTGTGAATGGTACTACGACACAGTGATTGCACAACTACGGAGGTAGGCATTGCCAACGTACGGCGACTGAACTCTTCATTTAATGTGATGGCATGGCTTGCAGATCACATGAAAACACGCTGCACTCTGCCGTCCAACAAGCAAAATCTCTCAGGTATACTGCAGGGGTCAGTCCTGGTACCTCTACTGTACGTCAAGGGAAAACACAATTTCTAGGCCGATGAAATCCACCTTCACCTCAATCGTCTACAGGTTCTGCGACTGGAGTAAGCTGTTCATGTGGGCAACTCTGTAGTCAGGTATACAAGACGACGAGTTGGGCAGAGCCCGCAGCGGCTTTCTCTGCCGTATGGCGTCATTTGCTCTCTGAAAATGACTCTCCCTGTCGTTGTCAGCTTTTCAGATCTTGCTACCACTACGTGTAATTGAAGAGCTCCTCAATTATCCTAACGAATCTGAGTACACCTCGTTTCAGTCTTCCCATCAAGGAAAAAATCCGTAACAGTGCCGAGAATTGAACCCTGGTCCTCTCAACGGCAGTACGATACGCTCATCGCTCATCTATGGAGACAGACGATGCCAACATCCGGCATACAGAAACTGAAATTTACATTTTACGTTCTGATACGGTTTGGATGACACATAGACACAGACTGCAGCCAGTTACTTGTGAACATGATGAGTAGCCTGGAAAGTAAAATCTCTCAGGGATACCTCGGGGATCAGTCTTTGGTCCACCATTGTTCTCTTTGTACGTCAACGAAACCTCGTTGGGATTTGCCTCCAGTTAACACCATTTCTACACCAGTGACCTCCAGCTTCATTTAAACTGCAAGCATCTATATTTTACAAGTTCTGTGACTTGCCTTCGTTGTTCAGATGGGTACAACACCTGGTTTGACGGAGTGCCAAGTAATTTTAATACGTCATCAAAAGTTACTTAGTACTGAATTACGCTGACACTAGCTCTCAAATAGCGTGACGGTAATTCAGCATCACGTAAGAAAATATCGCTCTCGATGAGCGGTTTAACTGGGTAAAATATATTGTCGCCACCTGGAGGCATAAAGTCGTTACGTTGCCGAAAAATTTCGAAATTTGTTTCCATTGGATGTGAAACCGTAACTTGTGCCATTACTCTTTCTCCTGAACCGCTATTGATAGTGCGAAGTGACTGAACACGGCAAGAATACTTCATTATGGCGATATCAGTAACGTGTTGCATTTAACCAAAGACTGCAACGTTTTCTCTCGTGACGACTTAAAATTTCTCCTTCATGAACTTACACTGACGCGTACGGCCCTTTCTCTCTGTCGAATTGAAGATAAGGGTCACGATAGCTCATAGTTATCTTCTTTCTGTTTTCCTTTCTCAGTCATGTCATATTATTTCTCTTCACTACTTGCATTTCGTCACTTGTTCACGCTATTCTATACCCACCTCTACAAGCTCTGGTCTCACGTCCGTTGTTGCCAAATCATACACTCCACATTTTTGGCTTATAAATTACTTGTTATTTCTCAAACAAACATAAATTTGATATTTTCCGATTTGCTATTTCTCTACCAAGTATTTGTAATTGCTAGTGATGATCAACAACCGCAAAAATATCTTTTTGAGGTAAGTAGCCCTGGCACGGAAAAAGACTGAATCGGAAGTTACGTTGAGACATAACGCTCCCATTGGAACACGAAAACTTCGTACAATGCAATATATTGATATAGTATGTCCACAGTTGCTAATAATGTAGGATTGGCGAGCCCAACCAACAGGAAGGCGAAAATGGTCAATTAAGAGCAATGTGCAACTGCTCAAAATGGCTCTGAGCACTATGGGACTTAATATCTGAGGTCATCAGTCCCTTAGACTTAGCACTTCTTAAACCTAACCAACCTCAGGACGTCACACACATCCATGCCCGAGGCAGGAGTCTAACCTGCGACCGTAGCAGCAGCGCGGTTTCGGACTGAAGCGCCTAGAACCGCTCGGTTACATCGGCCGGCTTGTGCAACTGCAAAACACTAAGTATCTCAGACCTTTACTCCTATTGACTACAGACCCACCTCTATCACCTGTTTCATAAATACATACGTTTTATACGATGGCTATCAACGTCGACTTTAAACGTAAAATAGGGTTCCACAACGTTAAAAGGAGACGTGCGGTTCAGTTAATTACCATGTAAATCCTTATCTGCAAGATAAAAGGCACTTCAGAGGATAATTCTCTGTCGTATTCTTTTTAGAGTAATTTCCCGTTTATTTCTATTTTCTCGGCGCAGTAATAACTTGAAATAAAGATAAATAAAGTGATATTGCGACATTTCAAGTAAAATGTGAAATAAGCGATTATATTAATATTTCACTTACGAAAATATAGTCCAGAGCTAATATAAAATTTAAAGAAATAATCTGTTAAAAGACCTTTCCTTGCCCTGCGGAAGCACTGCTAAGACTCGACTATCCTTCTAAGGCGTTCACTTGTATACGGTAAGGCATTTGCAAATGACATAATGTGTTGGAGCTCTCTTTAAAAATGCAGAAGCACAAGGTAGTGCCCAAAAGAAAGATGCGACATTTCGGGATAAATTACTGCAGAGCCCGTCACATCGTTTAAGTACGAGAGACGTTCAATAAGCGAGCAACACATTCTTTTCTGAAAGCAGGTTTTGTTTTATTCCGGATACCAGTGTACCATGTTGTTCCCCACTCTTTGTGCTACGAAACTCCCACCAGTGCGACGGTCTTTCCCGACCCACAGTGCCACTCTTCTTGTCCATGTCGGAACCAACATCAGGCCGCATCAATAAATTCCCCATCATGCACGTGCTGCTTCCTGTGGAGTGCATCCTTCGTTGGTTCAAGCGCATGGAAGTCGGAAGGTGCGAGATTCGGGCTGTAGGGAGGATGAGGAACAGTCGAATGAAGTTTTGTGCGCCCCTGTCGGGCCTGTAAACTCGTGTGAGGCACTGAGTTCTCATGGAGAAGGAGAAGTTTGTTTGCATTTTTGTGGCGACGAAAATGCTGAAGTCGTTTCTTCCGTCTCCTGAGGACAGCACAGTACACTTCATAGTTGAGTTCTGAGTGATGCGATTATGCGATTCCATCTCCCAAAACTGAAAAACCCTGCGGTGTAATAACGAATACAGGTCAGTTACGGCAATGCTGATCTCCAGAAGCGGTTTCTGTGTAGCCTGTTTGGCCAGCCTGTCAGTAAGTTCATTGCCTGGGATGCCAACGTGTCCTGCGGTCCAGACAAACACCACTGAATGACTCAACTGCTCCAGGGCATAGATGGACTCCAGGATGGTTGCTACCAAAGGATGATGAGGGTAGAACTGGTTGATAGCTTGAAGACTGCTCAAGGACAGAGGAGAAACGACTCGCTAGGACATGAGTGGATGTGTTCAAGAGCATGAGATATGGCCACCAGCTCTGCAGTGGAAATACTGCAGCCATTTGGCAAGGAGTGCGCGATGAGGGAGGACATCGAACACAATAACGCTTTCAGAGTCCCAGAAGATCGTCACTATAATTTCTGGCTTTGACCTTTTTCCTCGGAGGAGAGATAGTGTGGTGCCACTCAAAGAGCTGCCGTTTTGTTTCCGGTTCGAAATGATGAACACGTGTTTCTTTTCCTGTCAGATCATCCTCGTAACGCGCAAGCCACTCCGCACAGATGGTCCTTAGTTGTCTCTTATGGTTTTCTGTTACACGGCGAATAACACGGCCTTCGGGTACCCCTACCGGTCGTCGAGTGTGTTTGCTCTACCAACAGAGACGTCCAACTGAGCAGTCAGGTGCCTGATTATGATCTGTCGATCACCTCGAATGAGAGCGTCCGCACGTTCCAGCATACTGGAATCACAGCTGTGTAGGCCAGCTGACACGCGGGAGATCTAACAGGCTTGCGCGATCTTCTTGTGTTGGTGACAGACGCCTCGGCCAAACACTCATCGCGTTTTTGTTCATTGCTTAGTCTCCGTATACATTCTGCAAACGCCTTCAGATATCTGACAAGCTCTGGTTTTCCACCAATGACCACTCAATGACAGCTCTCTGCTTGTAACCCAGTTCCGTTACGGACGGCATTTTGAAGGCTACGTATAGTGCCTCCACACACCGGAACTTAATGAAGCTGAAAGGGCTGAAGCGGGAATATTCCATGATGTCCAACAACAAATTCCGCATTTTTTTCAACCGAAGTCGGCAGAAAAATGTATGTTGCATTCGTACATACGCAGGCCGTTGGGGACAGTATTATGTTGCTGGGTTCTATCATCTGCCCTTCCACGGAATCTGTGGTAGTAATCGAAGACACCGTCACAGCAATGGGCAACGTTACCGTTATTGCGGTTCACCTGCATTCCTTCGCGCTTGATATCTTCCCAGACGGCTATGTCATCGTCGAACAGGATAAATACAAGTGTTGAAAGGCCATTTTCGGAACACAGCAGTTGAAGGAGCATGATAGTGATCTCACGTTCATGTGTGGCACCAAATTCTTCCAATGTGAAGCCGCTGCAACACATCTGGCACGCTGTTGGGCTCCAGTTCCGCGCCTGTGAATCACTTTAAGGGAACTGCGTGACGTGTGCATTGACAAGGGGTGCCACATACCTCCGGAATCGTATCAAGCACTCGTCGAATGGATGCCAAGCAAAATCGCGCTGCTGTATTGCTTTATAACGCTGGATCAAGTCGCTATCAAGGAGGAGGTCAAATGCTCTGGCGCAATCAAGACCACGTGCCAACTCTGCTACCACGATGGCATATCTCGCAAGATATAAGGGATCAGGAAACGTAGGAAGGGATACCGAGAGTCACTTCATTTGAACGGATACTGTAATCATTACTGCTACGAAGATACCCACTATACAACATACACTCGGCTGACAAAAGTCACAGGACATCTCCCAGTATCGTGTCGGATCTTCTTTTGCCCAGTGAAGGGCAACAACTCGACGTGGCTTGGATTCAAGAATTCTTTGGAAGCCCCTTGCAGAAATACTAACCCTTGATGCCTCTACAGCCATCTACAATGGTGAAAGTGCTGCCGGTGCAGGATTTTGTGTACCAACTGACATCTCAATTGTGTCCCATAAATGTTCGATGGGATTCATGTCGGGCGTTCTGGTCAAACCCTTCACTCGAATTGCCCACAATGTTCTTGAAACGGTGACATGGCGAACTGCCATCTATAAAAATTACATCGTTGTTTGGGAACATGAAGTTTGTGAATGGCTGCAAATCGTCTGCTAGTAGTCGAACATCCAAAGGATCTAGACCATACCATTTAAACACTGCTCACACCATTATGGAGCCACCCCAGTTTCCACAGTGCCTTGTTGACAACCTGAGTCCATGGATTCGTTGGGTCTGCGCCACATTCGAGCCAAATCAACTGAGATCTGGATTTATCGAACCAGGCCACGGTTTTCCAGTCAAAAAAATGGTTCAAATGGCTCTGAGCACTATGGGACTCAACTGCTGTGGTCATAAGTCCCCTAGAACTTAGAACTACTTAAACCTAACTAAGCTATAGACATCACACACATCCATGCCCGAGGCAGGATTCGAACCTGCGACCGCAGCGGTCGTGCGGTTCCAGACTGCAGCGCCTTTAACCGCTCGGCCACTTCGGCCGGAGGTTTTCCAGTCATCCAGCGTCCAATCGCTATGGCCTTGAAACCAGGAAACGCGCTGCAGGCGGTGTCGCACTGTTAACAAAGAAACTTGCGCCAGTCGTCTGCTGCCATAGCCCATTTATGCTAAATTTCGCCGCAATGTACTAACGGATACGTTCGTCATACGTCCCACAAAGATTTCTGCGGTTATTTCATGCATTGTTGCCTGGCTATTAGCACGCAAACACCGCTGATCTTAGTCGTTAAGTGAAGACCGTCGGCCACAGAGTTGTCCGTGGTGAGAGGTAATGCTTGAAATTTGGTATTCTCGCCACAATCATGGCACCTTGGGGCGGAAACACTAAATTCCCAAGCGATTCTCGAAATGAAATGTCCCATACGTCTAGCCCCAACCATCATTCCACTTTCAAAGTATGTTAATTCTCATCGTGTGGCCATATTCATGTCGCAAACTTTTTCACTTGAATTGCTGGCTACAAATGCACTGTCCTTTTATACCTTTTGTATGCAGTATTACTGCCATCTGTGTGTATCCACATAGCTATCATATGACTTTCGTCACCTCATTGTACATGTATATGTGGATTGGCTCATTCTGGAAGTGGGACACTAGAATACGAATGTGAAACCACAAATTTAAGCACTTTCCGAATACGAATACGGTATATGATAGATTGCATCGTGTCACAGAATGATGGATTTGGAAATTTCTCGTTGACGAATTTAAGAATCACATATAAATACGCTAAGTCCATCGTTTTGTTCAGAGAAACATTATCTGCTTACAGAATTCGGAGCAAAGGGATGACTCTGCGAATTTGCCTCGGCGTTTTCATCTCACGAGTTTCGCAAAGAGTAGAATCGTACCCGAGAGGCAGCTTCGAATGTGTGCTTTTCTCCTCTGAGGTTCTCCTGCGTGAACACAGATGTGAGGAGGAAATTGACATCTAACTTAAATAAACAATAATAAAGTACTCATTGTACTGCGGTAAATGTAATAAATAAGCGAAGTTTCTACATAGCATAAATACACAGCAAATATTTGAAGTAAAGAAAAAACATTATGTAAAATAATAAATTCTCGGACAGATATTTTATAGGCAGTGGCCACTGCATCTGCAAACATTCCCGTCAGTTTAAATAAACTACCGAGAATGTGATGTTCCTTTACAAAACCCTCTCTAACCGTTTTCGGTGAGGTGTTTGTGTGTGTGTGTATGTGTGTGTGTGTGTGTGTGAGAGAGAGAGAGAGAGAGAGAGAGAGAGAGAGAGAGAGAGAAGAGGGGCGGGGCAGGTACATACCTTGGCATCGACGTAAGTCGATTTTTAAATGAAGGCAGCCATATTTGGAGAAGGTTTTTTCTTGCTACTGCAATTCTGCCATTTGTTGCCAAACGTGGCAAATGAGAGGCAGTGTCTCACCACTCGCCGGTACTACGCTGGATGGCGGAAAGAGATCATTTCTGCGGACTGTTCAGATAAAGAGTTTATTATCCTGACTACTTTATTAATAAACTGTTGCTATCTTCAAATAAAAATTTTGTATCTCCGCAAAACCGTGTGAACTCAGAAGCTCCTCATTAGTGCTGTCATGACCGTATCATTTGAAGTAAAAGTTTCTTTCCACGATTCAGCACACGCACATTATTGTGCAACGGCGTGTGACGTACACCGTGCAAACAGTGATATCATATTTAGCAACATTATTGACGAACAATAGACTTCACGAAAACCAGCTTCCGAAAATAAACGTGGATATCATTAGGTAAAACTACGGAAAGTAATTTTTATGGAACACCAAATGTATTTGGTATTACATAAAGTGACATTCTTGAAATATTTACGACCTCTGGGGCACCACCTGTACAAAATACATTAAAACAGAAGAGTGGGAATTTGGCTGGAAACATGTGTGGGACAGCGAAGTCCCACCAGCGGTGCAATTCACAATAGTAACGCTGCAGCTGGCAATTACTCTGCAACGATAACAGAGTAATACACAATTTGTGGGAAAACCAGCAGCGAGCAACAAAACTGGAAGCCAGGGAAGAAAACCTCTAATTAAAAACACATTAAAAGCTGCGATGCAGCTTTCTTCTCCAACTGTTCAACATCTACAAAAAATGAACAAGTAAGAAACAAAAGAAACGTTACGACGTGCGATTAAAATGCAGGTTGAAGGAGCGTCTGAGATTAAATTTGTTGAAGACCTTGTTATCTTCTCTGAAAGCAAGGAAGATTTTTGGCCCTGCTGGAAAAAATGAGTAGTATAGCGGTAATTGAATATGGATTTGCGATAAGAGTAATTAAACGAAATATAGAGGCGAAAGTAAACATTCAGTTTTGGAAACCATGGGGTAGTAGAGGAAGAGGAATTCTACTACACTGAAGAGCCAAGGAAACTGTTACAGCTGCCTAATATCGTGTAGGGGTCCTGAGTATACGCATAAGTGCCGCAACACGACGTGGCATGGTTCAAAATAGTTCAAATAGCTCTGAGCACAATGCGACTTAACTTCTGAGGTCATCAGTCGCCTAGAAATTAGAACTAATTAAACCTAACTAACCTAAGGACATCACACACATCCATGCCCGAGGCAGGATTCGAACCTGCGACCGTAGCGGTCGCTCGGTTCCAGACTGTAGCGGCTAGAACCACTCGACCACACCGGCCGGCACGAACCACAGATACTCTGTTTGAATCGCGCACTTACAGACAAACGCTCGTAATGTGCTCAGAGACATGAAGAAACATTGTGATTCACGATCATGTCAAACCACATGTTGCAAACCGAGTGAACGACACCTTGAAGGGCCTTCGATGGGTTATCTTATTCCACCCGCCACGTTCACTGGACATCAGCCATTCCGTGTTACTGTTTGTTTCGGTCCATGCAGCAGGGACTTACTGAACAACACTTCACATCTTCTAATGATCTCGAAGAACTAGCCCCATGCGTGTATCACCTCAAAATAACATCAGTTTTTTTCCAAAATAAATGACACAATTTCAGGAACTTTACTGGTTTCTTACAAATATTATTTTATGTATATAGAATGATGCGGCGAGTGAAAATTTGTACCAAAGTCAGGAATCGAAACCGGGTGTCCTGCTTACTAGACAGATGAGTTATCATCCACCGAGCCACCTTGGCACAGAACTGCACGGATTACTCTGGCACACCTCCCTCTTCGATTCTGGGGCAGCACCTCACCATCGAACGTAAATGGGGGATCCAGCTTGAAACCCGGGTGCAGGTACTTATACAGTTGAAATGAAACAATTTCAAGGTCTTTACTGGTCCCATACAGATAAGATTTTATGCATATAGACTGATATTGTCTCATTTCATTTGAATAAGGCCGGCCGACGTGGCCGTGCGGTTCTAGGCGCTTCAGTCTGGAACCGCGTGACCTCTACGGTCGCAGGTTCGAATCCTGCCTCGGGCATGGATGTGTGTGATCTCCTTAGGTTAGATAGGTTTAAGTAGTTCTAAGTTGTAGGGGACTGATGACCACGGATGTTAAGTCCCATAGTGCTCAGAGCCATTTGTATAAGCACTTCACCTGGGTTTCTGGCTGGATGCAGCATTTACGGTCGATGCTGAGGTGCCACTCCGGAACATGGGGAGTCTCGGCAATTCTGTTCGTGTGTAAAATAAAGGAGACAGCGAGAATTTGGTCGAGGAGAGAGGCGTGCCACGGTAATCTATGCATTGCAGCTGTCGGAACCACTATGCCAAAGTGATTTAATGGCTAACGCAACTGCACAATAAACAGGGGACCCGCGTTAGATTCTCGGCCTTAGAACAAATTTTCACTCGCCGCTTCAGTACATATACTTAATTTTTTTTTATCGTGGAACATATTTGTTATCCACAAAGGTTGTAGATGTCGAAGGATACTTCTTTCAGTAAACTATCTTATACCATTCCATTAAAATAAGCATGTTTTGTGTCCAACGAACAACAAGAACTGATTCGAGTGCCCGGGAGCCAAGTCCAGAGTGATGAAACACGTGCTAAGAGAGCAAGGATTAAATTCCAGGGCACAAGATGGAGTCGTAAACGTTAGGTGCAAGTGCTAGACAGAGATGAAGAGTCTACTACACGAGTGGGAATAGTGACGGACCAAGCAGGACGCCGATGACTGGAAGGAAAGGATGACGGACCTTAAGGATACAGGTTAATCACAGACCGTTTAAGTGACTAACTCTTGTGACACCGGCTACATTCGAAACAGGATATGTAACTGTCATGGCCATGAAGTTTTGAGGGACATTTAAATCTCTATGGCCTCAATGATTAGATCTAGTCAATAACAGGTGTTCGAAACTACAGACATCAAGAAAGTTTTGCATCACCCCGGTTCCCAGAACTCCTGAAGATAGACGTTGACTGTGGTTATTGTATCACAGACGCAGTCCCTTTGAGTGTTCAGAAGTGTGACTAAACCAGCTCAAAGATTTAAACAACCATGCATGAGCAGCGCCTATTAAAGGGAGGGTTCCGACAGCCGATCTGTTCCAGTTATTCCAGCAGAAAGGACGTACATGACTCGTGTTGTCTGCAGTTCAACCATGCCTAGACGGTCAATACTGCGGTTCGGTCGCGTCCGCATTGTTACTTTGTGCCAGGAAGGGCTCTCAACAGGGGAAGTGTCCAGGAGTCTCGGAGTGAAGAAAACCGATGTTCTTCGGACATGGAGGAGATACAGAGAGAAAGGAACTGTCCATGACGTGTCTCGCTCAGGCCCCCCTAAGGACTACTACTGCAGTTGATGACCGCTACCTACGGATTATGGCTCGGACGAACCGTGGCAGCAACGCCAACATGTTAAATGATGCTTTTCGTGCAGCCACACGACGTCGTGTTACGACTCCAACTGTGCGCAATAGGCTGCATGATGCGCAATTTCACTCCCGACATCCATAGCGAGGTCTATGTTTGCAACAACGACACCGTGCAGCGCGGTACAAATGGGCCCAACAACATGCCGAATGGTCCGCTCAGGATTGACATCACGTTCTCTTCAACGATGAGTGACGTGTTTTGAGGCAACCCCGTCAGGCTGAACGCATTAGACACACTGTCCAGCGAGTGCAGCAAGTTGGAGGTTCCCTGCTGTTTTGGGGTGACATTATATGGGGCCGACGTACGCCGCTGGTGGTCATGGAAGTCGCCGTAACGGCTATACGATATGTGAATACCATCCTCCGACCGATAGTGTAACCAAAAAAAATGGCTCTGAGCACTATGGGACTTAACAGCTGTTGTCATCAGTCCCCTAGAACTTAGAACTACCTAAACCTAACTAACCTAAGGGCATCACACACATCAATGCCCGAGGCAGGATTCGAACCTGCGACCGTAGCAGTCGCGTGGTTCCGGACTGCGCGCCTAGAACCGTGAGACCACCGCGGATAGTGTAACCATATCTGCAGCGTATTGGCGAGGCATTAGTCTTCATAGACGACAAATGGGCGCCCCAATCTTGCACATCTTGTGAATGACTTCCTTCAGGATAACGACATCTCTCGACTAGAGTGGTCAGAATGTTCTGCAGACATGAACCCTATCGAACATGACTTGGATAGACTGAAAACGCCTGTTTATGGACGACGTGACCCACCAACCTCTCTGAGGGATCTGCGCTGAATCGCCATTGAGGAGTGGGAGAATCTGGACCAACAGCGCCTTGATGAACTTGTGGACAGTATGCCTCGACGAGTACGAGCATGCATCAATGCAAGACGACGTGCAACTGGGTATTACATGTAGCGGTGTGTACAGCAATCTGGACCATCACTTCTGAAGGCCTCGCTGTATGGTGGTAGCATATGCAATGTGTGGGTTTCATAAGCAATAAAAAGGGTGGAAATGATGTTTATGTTGATCCCTATTCCAATTCTCTGTGCAGGTTCAGTAACTCTCAGAACCGACCTGACGCAAAAAGTTTTTGGATGTGTGCATATAAACGTTGCCAGAACTGTCTCGTGGTCGCTGCACGCTGCAGATTTGTTTGAGAGTGAATAAAAATATTCTGTTTGAGCTGTTTTGCGATACCTGAGTTCAAAGTTACATATGGGCTTCAATGGACTCTGAAATTAACTTGACAACGTCGCCTATAGCTCCTCTGGCGTCGTGTTTCTTTAAGTGAAGTACTTTTCATAACGATCTGTTTATCTGTTGTATTTATTTTTTGTCTTTAGATTCGTGTTTTGCACAAAAGTCTGAAACTGTATCCGATAATTTTAACTGCAAACACGGAAAAATGGTACAAGAGCTGCAAACCCAAAAGATGTACTTATTGGTTCTGTTTGAAACTGTATTAAGAGTCAGTTCAACTACGAGCTTTCTCCCTAAAGAACGCTAGCCACGAAAGGGAGAGAAACACTGTCTCGACGTTGGAGTCGGTTAACAGTGCAACACATCGCTACGTCATCGATGTTGCTATATGAATGGAGTTACGACTCGCAGCCAAACTCTATACAGGGTGTTACAAAAATGTACGGCCAAACTTTCAGGAAACTAAGAAAAGATGTTACGTGTCCGGAAACGCTTAGTTTCCATGTTAGAGCTCATTTTAGTTACGGATGAGGCTTCACTCCAACGTGATCAAATTGTAAATTTTCACAATCAACATGTGTGGGCTGACGAGAATCCGCACGCAATTGTGCAATCACATCATCAACGCAGATTTTCTGTGATTTTCTGTTTGGGCAGGCATTGTTGGTGATGTCTTCATTGGGCCCCATGTTCTTCCACCTAGGCTCAATGGAGCACGTTATCATGATTTCATACGGGATACTCTACCTGTTCTGCTAGAACATGTGCCTTTACAAGGACGACACAACATGTTGTTCACGTGCGATGGAGCTCCTGCACATTTCAGTCGAAGTGTTCGTACGCTTCTCAACAACAGATTCGGTGACCGATGGCTTGGTAGAGGCGGACCAATTCCATGGCCTCCACGCTCTCCTGACCTCAACCCTCTTGACTTCCTTTTATGGGGGCATTTGAAAGCTCTTGTCTACGCAACCCCGGTACCAAATGTAGAGACTCTTCGTGCTCGTATTGTGGACGGCTGTGATACATTACGCCATTCTCCAGGGCTGCATCAGCGCATCAGGGATTCCATGCGACGGAGGGTGGATGCATGTATCGTCGCTAACGGAGGACATTTTGAACATTTCCTGTAACAAAGTGTTTGAAGTCACGCTGGTACGTTCTGTTGCTGTGTGTTACCATTCCATGATTAATGTGATTTGAAGAGAAGTAATAAAATGAGCTCCAATATGGAAAGTAAGCGTTTCCGGACACATGTCCACATAACATATTTTCTTTCTATGTGTGTGAGGAATGTTTCCTGAAATTTTGGCCGTACCTTTTTGTAACATCCTGTATTTGTATCCAAGAAACAATTGGGGAGTTTGGATCCCATGTATCAAGCGAAATAGGAAATTGCTGCCCTCCAAATGTGTTCGTAGACGGGAATATGTCGAAAGAACATCTCAAGACAATTTAGCTGTCAGTTTTGAATCCTCACATCACAGGACCACAGAACTTAAGAAATACTGCTCGCGATGCTAGCCCATTATTGTGCCTGCCTCGTGTTTTATAAACTGGCTGCCGGCTATCAACGAAGCCAGTCCTCAATGTCTGAGGAAACCGCGCTCGGCCACAACTCTGTCCCGCAAACCATTTAAAGAAACAGAGTGTCGTTCTCCATGTTACGGAATGGAAAACACATAGACCGCTGTACTATCGCTCGCTGTGGTCCAAGACCTTTTTAATAAACATTCTTTGTGCGATCCTCTAATAAATTTGTGCGTTCTCATTCTTTAGGGTTCCATAAAAAGTAGCGGCAACACTGTCACAACATGAAAGATGCACCTGCGCGTTGTTTGCGCGCCTGTTCTGTATACAGGGTGGAGAAAAACTGTGTCACGAAATTTTAATCCTTGATAGCTGATGCCAGTGGGAACCAAAATAACTAACGTTGAGTAGGTCGACAACGGACAATTTTTAAATTACGGAAACTTGGCGACACGCGCTCTGATTAGCCGCGGGATTGACCAGTTGCCGGATGCTCTGAACAACGCATGACCGCGAATCATTTGCCTGCGTGTGCGTATCACATTTGGGCAGAGAGGGGCGAGGAACGTTTGTATGTGTGAACCGACAACCACAGCGCTGGCCGTCAACCGACGAACGGCAATAGGGTAGTCCCACGGCCAATAGAAGCACGTGCCGCCGAATTTCCGTAATTTAAGTGGAACGTTGTCGAACTACACAACATCAGCTATCCACGGTTAAAATTTCGTGACACAATTTTTGTCCACCCTGCACAGGGGCGTCGACTTGCGGATACCGTCAGTCGTACCTAGCCCCCAGCTAGGTTCAACCACCTAAAGATGTCAGACAGTTGCTCCGATGAAATATTGTGGAATCTGCACAACGTCTTCTGCCGGCTAACCCGTGAAGACTGTTTACAACATATCCGCCGGGAAAGCTTGGGGATTGATATGAAACACGTGCTCCCAATAGCATGCTCGCTGTAGGCAGGTGGTAGCAGACTGTCTTGAGTAGTGCAGTGAGTGGCGACGGCTGTGTGCGAGTCAGTTGCAGTGAGTACTCTCTGAAAGTGTGTGAGATTAGTTGAAGCTCCCTAACAGTATATTTAGGAAACACAAACAACATGCATGGGTGAAGTGGAACGTGGTTGGAGAGCAAAACAATGTTTTCAGGGAGTGTGTGATGTGGTCCTGCAGCACTGCCATAGTGTACGGTGCGAATATGGGTAAAAGTGTTTCCGGCTGGCCGGGATGTCATTCAAGATCTGCCTCTTTCGGGGCGTCTGCTCTCGGACAACATGACAGTTGAGTTGGTTGCCTCCCTGCTCTATATGGATAACTCATAGACTGCATGTCACATCCTTCGTGGAAATGTATTGTGCAATGCACGGCTTGCGTTTATCCCATTTTTTGTTTGTTGTTTTCTATTGCGGTACTGCCGCCTCGTTTTCTTATTCCATTTACTGGCGACACTAACTTCCTTGCCCGTGAGGAGGAACAGCAGCGTGTATCGATAAGTGCACTGTCGTACCATCACTGGAGCCACCGATAGTATTTCCGGGTCGTCGTCTGTCTGGCTGTCAGTTCGGGACGGACCAACAGTGCAGTCAGGACGCAGCAGAAGTGAAGGATGGAACACCGGTGAGGCGCCGACAGCCAGGGCTCGCCGACCGCTGGCGACACACATGAACTGTCCGACGGAGGAAGATGGGAGCGGGACGATCGTTGGTTGGTCGTTCAGTTGGTCGTCTCATCGGCCGACGCATATTTGTCCTTTCACCGTTTCCGGGCCTGGGAGCTGGTCGGTTGGCGTGGAGCAGCGAGGAAATCTCCACAGTGTGTGGTTTGGCTGGGCCTGCTGGCGGCCTCTATATGGTGTCTGAGTGTGGGGTGCTGTTCCCATTGCTACTAGCTTCATGGCTCACCGGTCCTGGACGTGAAAGGTCAGTTTTGACTTAATCAACCAGCAAGTCAAGACTGTTCACATTGTGTCGTTTGGAGTTCGATGCGGCTGTTGGGATATTCCCGCGAGCAACAATATGTTTTCAAGTTGGCAAATTTTGATACCCTCTGGTGGAGTTAACTTACTTAGTTATTTGATATGAAGTGCACCAGCGGAATCTTCTGCCTTGTGGCCATTAACGTTCCGGTTACCTGCCCTGGCCAGTGACGTAAATTCAGGTAGTGTATTTTCCTCATAATGTTGTCGCTCTTCAGCACAGTGTGTAGTTTGACAGCTCAATGAATAATTGGTTGTGGGCGGCAGTACCTTCTGCAGTGTTCCATTGAACTCCCTGTTGTGCGCTGGTCGGGTGAAGTGGAGGTTAACTTGTCAGTGGGTTCGTTCACTGTCTGTTGGGTTGCCGTCGGATCGACAATGGTTGGCCCGACTGCCTGTCTCACCTAAGCGAGTGTTAGTGTTTGAATTCCAGGCCGACCCTCGGAACTTCTGAGCGCCCTTGGGTGTACTGCCTTTTCAGGTTTGTTCTTGTTGTTTGTGCTTGTATGATCTCTAGCTGAATTTTAGATTAAGGTTGTTTTGCCCTTAAGGCGTCAGATGGTTTGGACCTTCAGCCTAATTTATGAACTGTTTTACATAAAGCCTTTGGCATTTTTGAATTAATGTTGTTGAGTCTTTACTGTTGGGCCTTCGGCCGATTTGGAATTTAAGTTGTTTGCTCTTAAAGTGTCAGAATCGTTGAGCCTTCAGGCTAATTAAGGAACTGTTTTAAGATAAGGCTTTACCTTTTAAATTTCTGATTTTGGTTGAGCTTTAAATTATTGGCTTTCAGCCGTTGTTAAATTAAATTGGTCTTGCCCTTAAGGCATGAGACTGTATGGCGCATTCAGACGCTAATTAAGTTCCAAAAGTAAAGCTGTGCTTTTTTAAAATTTTTTCTTGGTTCTTGTAATGTTTGATCAAATAAAATGTTGTATTTTAGGGTGTAACTGACAGCCGCTTATTTTGACCCCTTTCCACAACTTAAACTACCCGTTCAGAGCTGCGGGTTTAGCAGGGCGTCTCATGTATGATGAACTTGAGGTAGCGAAATACTGGAACATGAACCATATTCACCCGATGTCAGCCCGTGTGATTCACCAAAATGAAGGAACCTCTTCGGGTACGCACTACAGCTCAAGAGAAGACATCATCCGTGCCATGGGGTGGTCCCTGCCCGACATCAACAGAGATGGACACAATGACGGTTTACGATGCCTTCCACGTGTGTGGGAGAAGATGATCGAGGTGCGGGACGATTACACAGAGGGAATGTAATACGGCGAGCATCTGTCAGTAAAGTCTGGTATGAATTGTAACAGCGTTGGCACTGATTCTTACCCAACCGTTGTATTAAATCAATAACAAAATTAATGAAAAACGCACTCAATTTTTGCCTGCTGCATTTTAGAGAAACATGGAACGTTTACTTCGAATTAGTGTGTATTTTAAGGGGGGTAGGACGTCAAACGGGTCGACTTGGAGCAGGAGAGGCATCACAGGACATTTTAATTTCCAGTGTCTATACTTTTACAAATAAATTCATAAAAATTTGTCAGCATCACCAGGAAGGATTCAGGGTTCACACTCATTGCAGTGGAAGTTCGAAAACATAACAAAATAAATTTTTTTACGTCCGAAATTTCATCATTTTATTCACTTACTAATCGGTGCATTTGTTGCTATAGGTACACTTTTCTTCATTAGTTAGAGAGATTCTTAGATGAACTTTGCACAGCATACATACCATACTCACAGGTGTATGAAACTCTAGAATTTGTTTAATTTATGAAAAAACGAATGAACTGTTATATTTTAAACTTCGTGTTTAGAAACAACACAAATTTTGTAGTTAATTACCTCAATTTTTACCACAGGTTTTAATAAATTTGGAAAATTCTAGAGTTTCATATACCACTAAGTATGGTTTGTATGCTGTGCAAAATTCATCGAAGAATCTCTCTTACTTATGAAGAAAAGTGTACCTATAGCAACAAATGCAGCCATTAGTAAGTGAAAAAAATGATGAAATTTAGTACGTAAAAAAAATTATTTTGTTATGTTTTCGAAATTCCACTGCAATGAGTGTGAATTCTGAATCCTTCCTGAAGATGCTGACAAAGTTTTATGAATGTATTTGTACAAGTATAGACAGTGGAAACTAAAATATTCTGTGGTGCGTCTCCTGCTCCAAGTCGGCCCATTTGACGTCCTACCTTTCTTAACATCCTAAAATATTTACTATTACTCCTGAAATAGCCAGTGTAGAACACCGCACCTTCTTCTACTCCTGCCCGTGCACTTAGGTGCAGACCCCAGCCCCGGCCCTGCAGCTGTACAGCGGCCGGAGGGCTCTCAATGGCTGCCGGCGACGTGCCGGCTGAGCGAATTTATTAAGGATATGTAAATTAGCGGAGGGCTGCGGTTGTCGTGCCGCTGTTATTGCCTGCTCGGCCCGGCCCGGCCCTGGTGCGGGGTCGCGTGCTGTGGCGCCCTCGCCCCTCCGCGACCTGGCCGCCCGTGGCTGCCCCCGGCTTGCACAACAAACAGGCGGCCGGCGCCGCCCCCTCGCCTGCTTCTGAGCGGCCGCCCCCAGCCGCCAGGGGCAGCCGCGGTCTCTGACGTCACGTAGCCGGCCCAGCTACTCCGCTCGTCTTGCACGCGCACCGTCCGTGACAGCTGAGAGCTGTCACCGAGACAGATGCCGGCTAAAGCCACAACCAGTGTTGCCAATTTAGCCATGCTGAAGTGTGATCTAGCCATTTTTTTTTTTTTTTTAGGAAAGAAAAAGCTACTGCTGGCATCCCTAATCTGATATGATTTAGCCACTTCTACGAACTGCACTGACAGGTTTCAGATGGATTATATAATGGTGAGACAGAGGTTTAGGAACCAGGTTTTAAATTGTAAGACATTTCCAGGGGCAGATGTGGACTCTGACCACAATCTATTGGTTATGAACAGTAGATTAAAACTGAAGAAATTACAAAAAGGTGGTAATTTAAGGAGATGGGACCTGGATAAACTGACTAAACCAGAGGTTGTACAGAGTTTCAGAGAGAGCATAAGGGAACAATTGACAGGAATGGGGGAAAGAAATACAGTATAAGAAGAATGGGTAGCTTTGAGGGATGAAGTAGTGAAGGCAGCGGAGCATCAAGTAGGTAAAAAGACGAGGGCTAGTAGAAATCCTTGAGTAACAGAAGAAATATTGAATTTAATTGATGAAAGGAGAAAATATAAAAATGCAGTAAATGAGGCAGGCAAAAAGGAAAACAAACGTCTCAAAAATGAGATCGACAGGAAGTGCAAAATCGCTAAGCAGGGGAGGCTAGAGGACAAATGTAAGGATATAGAGGCTTATCTCACAAGGGGTAAGATAGATATTGCCTACAGGAAAATTAAAGAGACCTTTGGAGAAAAGAGAGCCACTTATATGAATATCAAGAGCTCAGATGGAAACCCAGTTCTAAGCAAAGAAGGGAAAGCAGAAAGGTGGAAGGAGTATATAGAGGGTCTATACAAGGGCGATGTACTTGAGGACAATATTATGGAAATGGAAGGGTATGTAGATGAAGATGAAATGGGAGATATGGTACTGCGTGAAGAGTTTGACAGAGCACTGAAAGATCTGAGTCGAAACAAGGCCCCAGGAGTAGACAACATTCCATTAGAACTACTGACAGCTTCGGGAGAGCCAGTCCTGACAAAACTCTACCATCTGGTGAGCAAGATTTATGAGACAGCCGAAATACCCTCAGACTTCAAGAAGAATATAATAATTCCAGATAATTAAACGATGGCTATGATTTTAAGGCAGATCAGTTTTCTGACAAAAGTACACCCTATTGTTTGACAGTCTATGGACGTCAGAAATACTAATAAAATGTATCATTTCTTACGATATGTGCATAGAAAACATGAGTTTCAATATACCGGGGGACACACTCAACTCCCTGACCAATGTCAACTTAAAAAAAAAAAATCACGACAGAGCTCTCATAAAATTCATTCTCGTACAACATAAACTGTCTCAAACAACCCCTGAAACCAGTCTGGATAATTTCTTTTCAAAGACAATGTTATCCTATGTAGAAATGGAGTGTCAAAGACTTGACTAAATAGACATACTTGTGAAAGTCAATGTTTTGCGTCAGCAGAAAGGTGAATTCAGTTTGACGCCTGTGTTTTGGGTTCCACGTATTGGAGAAATTCAGATGTTTGTCGATGACTTACCTTCTCCTATCGTTGGTACATGCTCTTACTTTATTTCACGGGTTTCTCGAGATTTTGCTTATTGGGGATACACACTTCCATGTAGCTCGCTACTCTTCTCGTCTCATATTGATGCTACTGCTAAGCAACAGCTTGTGCCGCTACACTCATCCCTGCATTGTTGACGTTTGTGTTACATCGCGGCCAGTTTGTTTTATTTATTCTGAGAGGTTATGTGGAAAGTAATCACGTTACACTGACCAGCGATAACAACAGCGGCGTAACTAGGTAGGTGAGACCGGGGCAGTGCTCCGAGGATAAGATGCCTCCACGGTTAAAAAAATAGGAAAAATTAAAATGGGAAGAAAATGTGGAAAATTTGGTAAACATCTATTAGAGATGTGCAAGTTAAATATCTCCTTTAGCCACGACTAACAACAGTCTGCATTAGGATAGGAACATAAGTTAACTATCTGGAACGAAAGGGACTATATCTGGTCAAGTGTTTCGACAAAGACTATAATTAAGCATCCGTCATGTGTGGCACATAACCATGATGTGCTAAAGGTAGTCAAGTCATAATTTGAAGTTAGTTAGCTACTGCTGGCATCCCTGATCTTATATGATTAAGCCAGTTCTAGCCATTTCTAGGGGAAAGTGGGGGAATTTGGCGCACTTCATTTTCACTATAACCTTTATTATATAGTACCTATAGGCTCCAGTTTTCGTACAACATTTGTCGCATGTGTTTGCTGTAATTTACCTTAAAACCATAAATATGTGGCTCATCGACGATTATGACAACATTGCACTGCGTCATTTTATCGCACGCGACTGGTAAACTGAGACAGTAATTGGGGTACACTGGCGCAAGGGATGGTATAACGTATTTAAATCCACAATCGCATAATAGAAAACGTATGTGTTGAATATTACGTTTATTAAGCAAAACACTGGACAATACAGTTTACACAAAGAAAATACTGAAATTACCAGGTTAATTCACTATGGAACAGATACAAAACAATAACAAAAGTGTTCTCATAAAATAACGATAAAAATGAAGAAGAAGGCTGGAGTATAAGCGTATTCAGCAAATAATCTCTTCCATATCTATAAAACAACTATGTTTTTCAGACAGGAGTCACAGTTATAGTTTTCAGGACTGTACCACCCACTGCATTCAGAATAACACAAAAACACACGAGAAATACACCGGTACTATTCCGCACCATCTCTGGCGAATTCACCACATACTACGGGTAGGTCTTTGCCTATGGTACGTCCTGTGGCGCTCTCTCTAATACGACTCCCGTTACGAACAGCACTGACGGCAGTTCTTGGCTCCCTCTGTTTTACGGGAGTACATCCTCAGCATCTGAACAGACGAACCCATTCATATAAAAATAATGTTCTGTGTTATTTGTACTTTCATTAAATATGCATTAACTTATGTCATTTAGCTATTCACTTTGATTAATTTGAAACTGAAGTGGGGTAATATGACGTACTCGGCCTCTGCGCTTCGAATTGCCCCAATAAGCATGGCTTATATAAAACTATAGTTAAACACTCGTGCTTCGTTTAAGAGAAATAATACTTATTTAATCCTGAGAGTTAATGTGCAGAGGTAGGTACAACAACAAAAACTTATATTTTAACATAACAGGAAATGGAAACTAGAGTTTAATGTTACAAGAACTGACAAAACGCACTCTTGCTTCTTGGGCCAACTGGCTTATCTGTATAACTGAGCACCAGATGACAGCACCAAAGACATACGACTAGCTCTCACAGTTAAAGACATATTGACGTGCGTCATTTTACGCGGTGTGCCCAATTTCCCAACTCTCCCCCAGCATTCGATAATTTTGACAATTTAATTGCAAAAATAATGCAACTTTGCATTTCATTATGAATTTATTTACATTTTTTGGCGTTTTTTGTCTTCCCTGATACAATAGATACCACATATGTGCGTTAATGTTGTACATCCCTGCACGCTCATACCCATGCAGTGACATAACAAACGCCGCCTTACCTCACATATCGTATAGCATCTAACTTGGTGATTCCCCTACCTGTAGAAATCTGGGCGTCAGAGCCCTCAGGTAAACTGCTAAGAGCTTCCAGTAATGTACTTCTTTGGAAATGCAATACAAGTTCCAACAGTGTTGTGTGAAGTTTCTCGTTTATAACGTGTGGGGGCAATTAGTGTTGGAAAAATACTGTGTGTTTTCTAGCTACGGTAGTTAATTATCACTTCATGCCGAAACCGCACTATACAGTAATTTATAGAAAGGAAGAGGAGGAGATACGTGTTTAACGTCCCATAGAAAACGAAGTAATTAGAGACAAAGCAAAAACTCAGATTAGGGAAGGAAACCGACCGTTCCCTTTCGAAAGATCCATCCTGGCATTTGTCTTATGCGATTTAGGAAACCACTGAAAACCTAAATATGGATGACCGTACACGAATTTGAATCTTCGTTCTTCTAAATGCGAGTCCAGTGTGTTAACCACTACGCCACCTTGCTCGGTCTACACAAAGGAGTGGTATAATGCAACTACGTTACAACCAATTATAGCACACACATCTAAAGCATTTTGTATCTTTTTGAAAGCGGAAAAAGGTCAAATATATCAGTTAAAACATAATTTAAATTCTAAGAAGCACATTTTAGCATTTTTTCCACTTACTAGCAAACGTTAAACTAAAATCACGTTTAAAAGAGTTGGTGAAGTCACTGGTACCAAAAAGACTTTAGCTATGTTAGCACTGTTCGCTGCAACACATTCCGCAATAGGGAGTTTTGATCATCTGTCGCAACCCAATTTCTTTGAATGATAGTTCGCCTGCATAGGACAAAAAGGTGGGGCATAATTGTGAATACCCTAGTCCCACGCTTCACTAATCTGTTAGTGAGAGATGCAGGGGAACAGAAATTTGGCCTTATTACAGCTGAATCGACTGACATTTCAGTATCCAAATCATTAGCAATTACGGTGCGATATTACAGCATAGAAATGTACGAGATAGTGGCCACTTTTTTGGGCATCGTTGAGCATTATGAATTTTAGGAGTAAAACAGCTTTTGCTGAATTTGAGAAACTTGATCCTAAAAGAAGTTCAAAATGGTTCAAATGGCACTGAGCACTATGGGACTTAACATCTGAGGTCATCAGTCCCCTAGAACGTAGAACTACGTAAACCTAACTAACCTAAGGACATCACACACATCCATGCCCGAGGCAGGCTTCGAACCCGCGACCGTAGCAGCCGCGTGGTTCCGGACTGAAGCGCCTAGAACCGCTCGTCCACAACGACCGGCCAAAAAGAAGTGCAGGGGCTCCGAACAGACAATGCCAGCATGACGTGCGATGTCTAGAATGTAGTATACGTAATTCTTCAGGCTTTCTGGTGTCGCTTATCTGTAGGAGATTAGCGTCGATCATGCACGATATTTCGGTAACGCAGTTCGTTACCTTCGTCAAGTAGCAACTGATGGAAGTAACGAATTACGTTATCGAAATATCGTGCAAGAACGTTGCTGATAAATTGCAGAATACCCGACAACTCAAAGATGCAAATGGGGTATATGTTCAGATGAAAAAAAGGATTAGACAATAGTTCTATTGTTGTTACGCGTTGCGTTAAGTCCGCGCTCCTCAGCCTGCATAGGAAACACTGTCTAGAAACATCGATTTTTTAATTTGTGAAACCCGTAAATGGCTTTCTTGTTCATCTCAGCGCTGCTTAGAATATAGGCACATATACAACACAGCTAATTGTGAAGAAGGTGAATGTAGTACATGAAACATTACAGAAATTTGAAATACTCGTCTGACTTCCACTGAACCCTCTGTTAGTAGAATTTTCGAACAGTACGCATAATTAATACAACATTTTGAATTAACCCACCACTTGGCACATTGCTTTACTGCAGAACCTTTATACAATACGTACAAGTATCCAGCCAGTATGGTGTGCTATACTACAGTCAGAATATTTTGACTGAACTACAAAAAAAAAAAAAAAAAACAGTAACTCTTTTGATTGAACTACAAAAACCCAACAACCTTTTTGAACCAGAGGCTGCTGCTGCTCCCAACAAATTTTTAGATAGTTTGGCCAGTTTAGTTCGGTCGATAAGCGAGGGAATAATAAATTCTACGGCTGAAATTGATCCCCTAGAGGACAGCACTGATAATTATATTGATGCATCCCCATATCTCGGCTAAACAGTCGAACTAAAACTGTCCGAGTTATCCGATGATGCGAAGAAAATTTTACGAGAGAGACGCGTGGATTTCACAAAAATGCTGGTTCAGGAGCTTCAAAGCAGGATTCCGAAGTATTAACACGAAATATCGTTGTTAAGTCTCAAAGTAACGTTGTAGACAGTAAAACAATCTATTACTGGTTTGGTATTAGTTACGGGTCTTCAGCAAAATGTCGACAAACTGAAAACCAATGACGGAACTTTGCTTACAAAAAATTTGGTAAATCAAAGGTCCACTTTTCATTTCTGGCAACAAATTAGTCACTACGGTGATGCCGGAGGTGAAAATTCTTTTACGGAGTTAGTCTCACTTGCATCTTCAGTGTTAACTCTACCACATTTCAGTGCGGAAGTCGAGAGAATTCTTAGCCAGTTAAACCTGGCTAAAAACAAACTTAGGAACAGATTTGAAACGAGTACACTCGTTGCTGCTCCGCTTGTGAGGCACGGAATGATACTCCGTCATAGGTATTGTTTTTCGTAACAAGTCCCAGAAGAAGCACTGAAACTTGTTATTACAAAGGCCGCATGCACGAGCAAGAGCAGGGAAATCTGAAATAAGCTACGGGAGGATGATATTTATTATTGCTTGGTGAGTATTTTTATGTATGAAATATACAAATTGTAATTTAATCATTTATGGTCTTTTTTCCGACACAGTTTTGCTGTTTTCATTGAGTGATAGTTAGCAACCCTGGCCAGAAACAGTTTAGCGGAGATTGTCGCATTGATCTAACGTCCTTTCGAGGGCCATATTTTACGGCAGTGTGCGGTCGCAATATTCTTGCCGTCGATATTCCTTCAATGTGGCTTCATTAGGCGGCAATAATGACGCAGTACGGTCAGGTAACATTCCTGATGGAGCAGATTGCTACAGATAGTTGTCGAGGTATGGGCGAGCCATACTATTGTTATCTGCCTGGGTGGAGAATGTTTCCTGTAGCCTAGCCGTATTTCTGCCCTTGTTTGTGAACGCTTCGCTCTCATTCCCAACCTTGCTTCCACTTTCTCATACTGGAAGCGCTGCAGTGACAACTCACATTGTCTGAGCGGTGAAATAATGTTACTTCCGCTTCAGTTCGAAACGGGAGACTACGAATTTCATAAGCGTGATATTACATTTGTGACCACAGGAGCGTAACACTGAAAACAATATAAGAAAAGACTGAAAAGTTCATTGTATTGTCTCCAAAAAGAAAGTGAATAAAATTATCGGTTACCAATTTATTTATTTCTATGACGCGCTTAACTCTCTATTATCAAGACGATTTATGTGGATTAAAATGACATGTACACATTGTGCTACGAGACTGTGGCGACCTGTGGCACTCTCTCTAATGACCACAGGCACATTTCATGTCGTATTACATCATGTACACTATGACACTTAGTAAACATTGTTAGATGGTGTATACCACCACAAATTTTAAACAGAAAGTGTGATGGTATATGCGATGTAAAAATTTTTACTCTCATGCTTTCTAAACATGGAAATAATCTCTCGCGTCCAGTGTTGTAACATCTGCGGCAGAGGAAAACCAGTCAGCCACAAATATGTATACCGACAGTAATGCCGGTAGCTCTCACTGGGACAAAACTAACGACTGATCATAGAATAATATTGAGTTTAATTATGGTAGACCATGATGGATGTATCTCTAATGCTTAATTTCGTTTTCTCTACATTAACCGAATCTTAATTTCAGGTATGTAATGTAATTGTATGTTTCAATACGTCGGCATGTACAAATATAGCAGTCTTTACTAACAGTGTATGTTGCTTGTGCATCAATTTAAGGATAAAATAATGTTCAGGTAGTGCGGTTTCATGTTTGATTTTCACTACAAGCATTTTTGTATTCGTACATGAATTCTGTATTTGTTATTAATTTAGTCTGTTAGTAATATGTACTGAATCATATTTACATGAAAGTGTCCAAGATTAAAGACGGATAAAAATGAGAAGTATCTTACTCATAAATGAATAAATCATTTATAGCAACGATATCTTTTCTAATCTTGGTGTTTATTCGTAATTTCCAGAAACCAAAAAGTAATTTATTTCCTTTTTCACGTTTCACACTTTTATAGAAAATTTGAATTTACCATAAATACTCTCATTTTCATATGTTTAGTAACTGAAGGAGAGGCAAATTTAATCGCGACAGGTGACTAGTATCCGTCAGTAGGATGCGGAAGAGAAGAAAAAATAGTGGGTGAATATCGGCTTGGGGGGCGGGGGAAGGAATGAAAGACGCAGTCATCTGGGATAATTTTGAATGGAGCACAATTCAGTCATTGTTAACATTTGGTTTACAACTCATGAAAGAAGGTAGTATACATGGAAGAGATCTGGAGACACTGAAGGGTTTCATATTCGTTATATAATGGTAAGACAGAGATTTCGGAACAGACTTTAATCAGTAAGAGTTCCCTTCAGCAGATGTTGAGTCTGACCGTAATTTATTGCTTATGAACTAGATTAAAACTGTAGAATTTGTACAAAGTAGCAAATTAAACAGATGGGACACGGGCAAGTTGAATGAACGAGAAGTTGCTGAGAGTTTCGAGGGGAGTATTAGGTAACGATCGACTGAAACTGGGGAATGGAATACAGTAGGAGATGGAAAGATATCTTTGACAGATGATGAAATAGTGAAGGCAGCAGAGGACCAAATAGGTAAAAAGAAATGGATTAGTAGACATCTTTGTATATCAGAGGGTATACTGAATTTAACTGATGGAAGTAGGAAATATAAAATACAGCAAATGAAACAGCTAAAATAGAATACAAACTTACAAAACTTGAGACTGACAGATAATGTAAAATGGTTAGGCGGGGGTAACTAGAGGAAAATTAAAGAGGCCTTTAGAGAAAAGACAAGCAGCTATACGAATATCAAGAGCTCAGATGGAAACCCAATGCAAAGCAAAGACGTGTAAACTGAAAGGTGGGTGTATAGAGGGGCTATGCAAGAGCGGTGAACTTGAAATATTGAAAAGGAAGAGGAAGTAGATGGAGAAGAGACGGCAGTTATGATACTGAGAGAAGAACTTGACAGAGCACTGAAAGACCCTGGCCGAAACCAGGCGCCTGGAGTAGACGACATTCCCGCAAAACTGCTGATATCCTTGTGAGAATCAGTCATGACAAAACCATTCCACCTGGGGTGCAAGATATATGAAACAGGGAAAATACACTTAGACATCAAGAAAAAAATAATAATTCAAAAGAAAGCAGGTGCTGAGAGGTGTGAATATTACCGAATCATCAATTTCATAAGTCATTGTTGCAAGATACTGACATGAATTTGCAAAAGAATTTAAAAACTGGTAAAGCTGGCCTTAGGAAAAATCGATTTGGATTCGGGGAAACGTAGGTACATGAGCGGCAATACTGACCCTACTTCTCTTACAAGACAGGAAAAGAAATGGCAAACCTAAGTCTATATCTTTTGTGGACATAGAGAAAGATTTTGAAAATGTTGACTGGAATTCACTCTTTGAATTTCAGAAGGTAGCAGGAACAACTTTTTTTTTTTTTTTTTTGTCATCAGTCTACTGACTGGTTTGATGCGGCCCGCCACGAATTCCTTTCCTGTGCTAACCTCTTCATCTCAGAGTAGCACTTGCAACCTACGTCCTCAATTATTTGCTTGACGTATTCCAATCTCTGTCTTCCTCTACAGTTTTTGCCCTCTACAGCTTCCTCTAGTACCATGGAAGTCATTCCCTCATGTCTTAGCAGATGTCCTATCATCCTGTCCCTTCTCCTTATCAGTGTTTTACACATAATCCTTTCCTCTTCGATTCTGCGTAGAACCTCTTCATTCCTTACCTTATCAGTCCACCTAATTTTCAACATTCGTCTATAGCACCACATCTCAATTGCTTCGATTCTCTTCTGTTCCGGTTTCCCCACAGTCCATGTTTCACTACCATACAATGCTGTACTCCAGACGTACATCCTCATAAATTTCTTCCTCAAATTAAGGCCGGTATTTGGTATTAGTAGACTTCTCTTGGGCAGAAATGCCTTTTTTGCCATAGCGAGTCTGCTTTTGATGTCCTCCTTGCTCCGTCCGTCATTGGTTATTTTACTGCCTAGGTAGCAGAATTCCTTAACTTCATTGACTTCGTGACCATCAGTCCTGATGTTAAGTTTCTCGCTGTTCTCATTTCTACTACTTCTCATTACCTTCGTCTTTCTCCGATTTACTCTCAAACCATACTGTGTACTCATTAGACTTCATTCCGTTCAGCAGATCATTTAATTCTTGTTCACTTTCACTCAGGATAGCAATGTCATCCGCGAATCGTATCATTGATATCCTTTCGCCTTGTATTTTAATTCCTTTCTTTTATTTCCATTATTGCTTCCTCGATGTACAGATTGAAGAGTTGGTGCGAAAGGCTACAGCCTTGTCTTGCACCCTTCTTAATACGAGCACTTCGTTCTTGACCGTCCACTCTTATAATTCCCTCTTGGTTGTTGTACATATTGTATATGACCCGTCTCTCCCTATAGCTTACCCCTACTTTTTTCAGAATCTCGAACAGCTTGCACCATTTTATATTGTCGAACGCTTTTTCCAGGTCGACAAATCCTGTGAAAGTGTCTTGATTTTTCTTTAGCCTTGCTTCCATTATTAGCCGTAACGTCAGAATTGCCTCTCTCGTCCCTTTACTTTTCCTAAAGCCAAACTGATCGTCACCTAGCGCATACTCAATTTTCTTTTCCATTCTTCTGTATATTATTCTTGTAAGCAGCTTCGATGCATGAGCTGTTAAGCTGATTGTGCGATAATTCTCGCACTTGTCAGCTCTTGCCGTCTTCGGAATTGTGTGGATGATGCTTTTCCGAAAGTCAGATGGTATGACGCCAGACTCATATATTCTACACACCAACGTGAATAGTCGTTTTGTTGCCACTTCCCGCAATGATTTTAGAAATTCTGATGGAATGTTATCTATCCCTTCTGCCTTATTTGACCGTAAGTCCTCCAAAGCTCTTTTAAATTCCGATTCTAATACTGATCCCCTACCTCTTCTAAATCGACTCCTGTTTCTTCTTCTATCACATCAGACAAATCTTCACCCCCATAGAGGCTTCCAATGTATTCTTTCCACCTATCTGCTCTCTCCTCTGCATTTAACAGTGGAATTCCCGTTGCACTCTTAATGTTACCACCGTTGCTTTTAATATCACCAAAGGTTGTTTTGACTTTCCTGTATGCTGAGTCTGTCCTTCCGACAATCATATCTTTTTCGATGTCTTCACATTTTTCCTGCAGCCATTTCGTGTTAGCTTCCGTGCACTTCCTATTTATTTCATTCCTCAGCGACTTGTATTTCTGTATTCCTGATTTTCCCGGAACATGTTTGTACTTCCTCCTTTCATCAATCAACTGAAGTATTTCTTCTGTTACCCATGGTTTCTTCGCAGCTACCTTCTTTGTACCTATGTTTTCCTTCCCAAATTTTGTGATGGCCCTTTTTAGAGATGTCCATTCCTCTTCAACTGTACTGCCTACTGCGCTATTCGTTATTGCTGTACCTATAGCGTTAGAGAACTTCAAACGTATCTCGTCATTCCTTAGTACTTCCGTATCCCACTTCTTTGCGTATTGATTCTTCCTGACTAATGTCTTGAACTTCAGCCTACTCTTCATCACTACTATATTGTGATCTGAGTCTATATCTGCTCATGGTTACGCCTTACAATCCAGTATCTGATTTCGGAATATCTGTCTGACCATGACGTAATCTAATTGAAATCTTCCCGTATCTCCCGGTCTTTTCCAAGTATACCTCCTCCTCTTGTGATTCTTGAACAGGGTATCCGCTATTACTAGCTGAAACTTGTTACAGAACTCAAGTAGTCTTTCTCCTCTTTCATTCCTCGTCCCAAGCCCATATTCTCCTGTAACCTTTTCTTCTACTCCTTCCCCTACAACTGCATTCCAGTCGCCCATGACTATTAAATTTTCGTCCCCCTTTACATACTGCATTACCCTTTCAATATCCTCATACACTTTCTCTATCTGTTCATCTTCAGCTTGCGACGTCGGTATGTATACCTGAACTATCGTTATCGGTGTTGGTCTGCTGTCGATTCTGATTAGAACAACCCGGTCACTGAACTGTTCACAGCAACACATCCTCTGCCCTACCTTCCTATTCATGACGAATCCTACACGTGTTATCTCGAATTTGTACAGAAGTCATACGGCTGTAATAAGAGTCGAAGGGCAAGATAGACAAGCAGTGGTTGAGAATGGCGTGAGACTGCGTTGTAGCCTACCCCTAATATTATTCACTACGTACAATGAACAAGCTGTAAAGGAAACCAAAGAAACATTTGGAGAAGGGATCATAGTTTATGGAGAAGAAATATGAAGTTTTTAGGTTTAATGATGACACTGTAATTGCGTCAGAGACAACAAAGTACCTGTCAGTGAAGTTAAACTAAATGGACAGTGTCTTAGAAGGTGGATACAAGATGAACATCAACAAAAGAAAACGAGGATGATGGAATGTAGTCGATTTCGTAATGACTAAAGAACCATTTAAAATAGGAAATAACTTGCTCATAGCGAGAATCGAGTATATGATCTGACAAATGAAGACTAGCATGCTCCACATTCATCGTGGAGCAGTTATGTTAACTAGATCTCGAAATGTTTCATACTTTGTGTGGGCAACAGCCAGAAATTATCAGAGCTGTTTTTCTCCGAGTGTTTTGAGACATGAGTTGTACTGCTTTAGGAAACTAATGCCCATATAAAGGCAGTTGGTGGTGTCAGGACAGTCCCTTGTTAAGACGAGACGGAACAAATGGCCTGCTGGAACTGCCTGAGCTTGCCGGCTTCCCTTGGCTTACTGGAGTAGAGAACTCTGCTGGTAATATGGGAGTTCAGGAGATCGTTCTCACTAAGAGTACTAATTGGTCTTTATTGTTAACGGAACTGCCCATGAATGCGACAGCAGACCATTTAGGGGAGAGGCGATGCAGTATACAATACAATGATACAGGTCTCTGCTCAGTAAAGAACAACGTAAGGTTAGATGCGGCCGGTTGTAAATTTCCATCCTACGTGAAACTGTTCGGGAGGGGTCGCAGAAGGCCGACTCCGCTGTCTACTGGTCAGCGTCGCTGGCCAGTGAAGCGGAGGCACCTGCATCGATTCCAGGCGAGCATTTTTGGTGGAAAGCTCCGAAACGGATCCAATCAGCTTCGCCAAGTCAAATCAGAAGCCGCTTGATAAACGAAGGAGCGAAATGTCTCCCAGGCTGCCGAAGTTGGTCAAATGGAGATATTCGCACCAAGCGAGTAGCTACCTGATATTTTTTTTTAAAAGAGGGCAGAATGGCAATTACACTTAACAGCCTCAGTTGTTAGTTGGATATGTTCTAGTCTCCGCATTCCCCTATAGCTTTTTTTTTCATCTACTGCTCCCTCGTGTACAGCAGAGGTCGTAACCGACAGCATATAATGCTCAAACAATAATGGCTGTTGTTACACACAGCGGTATTATAGGGTCTGCTTTGCTTCTGAGAGAAGCGGAGTTCCGAATCTTAAAAGATAACAAGGAAGCATATCGTTCATAAACTAACTCAAAGATGCAGTCAGTCACTTTTATTCGAATAGAACTTAGTTTTTGGAGATAATTTAGTTCCTGTCTTCAACTTCTCCGTAGACAATTTTCGTTAATCATAATCCCGCATATCATTGCCAGTATTTCCAAATGGACGATATATAAGCATTATAAAAGTATATATTTAATAATATATGCTTTAAAAGGACATAGTAGGCACAATAAATCACTTACCTAACAAGACAGAATTTTTGGTCGTGAAAGTTCAGTCTTGCGCACTTCTAGACAAGCGTCATACGGAGCTCCACATTGATGCTCGTTTAAACAAATCACCTGAAGGACTACGGCCTGAAGGATTTCTTGGCAACACGTTGGTATATTGCTTTGAACAGCGCCAAATAACTTCACCGTCTATTTCAAATAACGTCAAAACCGCTGGTCGTTGCAATTTCAATATTGAATCTATAAGCACACAAAGGGCAGAAACTGAACAGTACGAAAGTGAGATCGACTTACGACCGTTCGCGCGAACCACGACCGTAATCTACCCACTGTACAGTCGCGACCCGTCCGGCTGTTGGGCCGTGAACAAGGACTAAAAAAGATCGAATTGGAAAAAAAATGTGTGTAGTCGCAAATTTTTATACAGTGTTTAGATAGAATGCCATGCATACTAAAAATGCTGACTGGTCAGCTGTCAACGCGGAGGTGGTGGTGGGCGAGAACGATTACAGGCCATTTTTTTAATGTTACTATTGAATGAAGTTGCGCAATATGCAGCCTATTACGCATAGCTTGAGTCGTTACACGACGTTCTGTGGTTGCATGAAAAACATCATTCAACATGTTGGCGTTGCTGTCAGGGTTCCTCCGAGCCATGATCCATAGGTAGCGGTCATCCACTGCAGTAGTAGCCCTTGGGCAGCCTGAGGGAGGCGTGTCATTGACACTTCCTGTCTCTCTGTATCTCCTCCATGGCCGAACAAGATCGCTTTGGTTCACTCCGAGACTGCTGGACACTTCCCTTGTTGAGAGCCCTTCCTGGCACAAAGTAACAATGCTGATGCGATCGAACAGCGGTACTGGCCGTCTAGGCATGACTGAACTACCGACAACACGAGCCGTGTACCTCCTTCCTGGTGGAATGACTTGAACTGATAGGCTGTCGCACCCCATCCGGCTAATAGGTGCTACTCATGCATGGTTGTTTACATTTTAGGGCGAATTTAGTGACATCTCTGAACAGTCAAACGGACTGTGTCTGTAATACAATATCCACAGTCAACGTCTGTCTTTAGGAGTTCTGGGAATCGGGGTGATGCAAAACTTTTTTTTATGTGCGTATTATGTTCTGTCGGTCCCCACCATACACTCAGACCTCAATTTGGAGCAGCTAGTACACTGTCGACTTTTTTGATAAAGCTAAGGAAGAGAAAATTACAGCAGATGAGGCATATTTTTCAGTTGATGCTGAAGATATAATTTGTTATTTTATGCCTGGAAAATGCTTTGTTAAAAGAAGCAAGCAGGATATCCTGAGTTAGATTCCTGGTCCGGCACACACTTTCACTCGTCGCCGCCGATTCCGCATAAACTCCCGATGCAGACGACATCAATAGTTCTTTTTCTTTCCTTTCCTTTCTCCCCCGTCCAGCTTCAGTTTACATGATATGAGTCACAGCTGCGGATTCTGCGTGGTGTCTATTCTTTCGGACATATGCGAAAGAACAAACGCCACGCATTCATAAAATTTCATCTAGTATTACGGAGCAGTATTTTTCGGTCATCGAATCTGTCTTCTGTTCTTCAGAACCGTCGTATCAGCGCTGTTTACCTTTCGATATTTGTTCGCGGTATGACAGACGTTCACAGGTCTAGTGGCTGTTTGCACAAAAACAGGCAGTCTAGCAATCTACCGTCACAAGCCTATAAAAATGAATGTGAGTTACAGAAGAGAGGAATGAGAATTATCAGTATCTATTAGGCAGTTTCATAATCAACGTCTACTACTAATGTTCTGTGAAACGACATATAACAGAACGCATAAAGTGTTGAAAGACATATATGACAATGAAAGAGCGCAGTACTACATCAATCAGCAGTCGCTGTACACTGTTCTGTACATCATGAAGCACTTCCTGCTAAATCTGCAGTCATGGAGCACTTGAAGCAATTGAATTGAACTTTTCAAGTCGCACGCATTATTCCACTGTCTGTTGCAACATTTTTCGATGGAGTTAAACGAAGAGTTTGGAGACTTCATATACTACTGCAAAGAACGTCAAGGGGCATGCCTGCAAAGAAACCCGCTATTGTTGAATCTATGAAGGAGAAAGTCGTGAAGCAATGAAACGTCTGGAATGGGTTGCAGACCTCGCATTTCAAGTGGACTTCACTGCACACTGCCCACTGTACGAGTAAGACACTGCAAGGTGAGAAATGTCTTATATCTGATTAGATGCGGATGCATTTAAAAAGAAAATCGCAATGTAGACGGTCCAGTTCCAAGAGCTCGCAGGCGTTGAAGAAATCACGAGGTTTGAAGAATTCATTCTGGCCTTGCAAGAATTATAAGGATAGATTTATAAACGTTTTTGATGCACTACCAATCTTACAACTGTTTTAGAATTGTTTTCGAGACAGTCTGCCGTTTCACTTGAAAGCGCCCCTGTGCATATGGAGGTTAACAGATTGATCAGCAGTATAATTCTCATTTTAAACACAAATCCTTTTATGCTAAAACTACCCAGGATGTCTACATTGTTTTCATCGGGGAGAGTTTCCACATCTCGATCATGAGTTTGCAAAAGTGATAAAGTATTACAATCAGCATTTGTGTGTGAAAGGCCCTTTTTCGGTTATGAAACTAACTCATTCATGATTACATGGCAACCTGAGTGTGAACATACGTGTATTTGTCTTCGACTCTCTGTGCGTCGGCAGTTTGTACCACATAACAGTTATACTCTGTCTTCAGTGCGCCAAAAATAAAGTAATGCTGAAAATTAGTTATGTTTGTGATCTATGTTGTTGAGAAATATGAAATATGGAACCGTGTCATATGGAGTAAGACTGCATTGCCCATTAAATTCCGTACATTCGCCGTTTACTCATCTTCTCCATCTTCCAGCTCAGGGAGCGTGGCGTCGTGGTGGGTGGAATGCGCAACCTGACAGAGCACTGTGGCACGCCGGCCTGGATGTTGCTCGCTAGCCGAATTTTTGGAGCCACTCTTCAGAAACGAATTTTCACGTTTCTTGAACGATTGCCTATTGAAGTGCACGTGTTTGCCCCACCTACTGATTCTCAATATGGTCTGATAGGAGAAGTCAGTAGTGGTCAAATTCCGCTGTGGCCCTCTCATTGCACTGCGGCGACACAGGTTAGTATACTGTAAGGAATGACTGATCGAGCTGTGAGCTAGACCTAACATAAGGCAGGAGAATGGGACGCACCTTAGTTGTGATCTACTGTGTCTCATTTAACACTGATGTTGTCCCTGAACACTGCTGCTTACACTGTTATGAAAGAGCTTAATACGACAATAGTCTGGCACGAAAATGTGATAAAATTGTAGGCTATTTCAAAATCTTACATAACATTTATTGTATAATGTAATATTTCATTATCAGAGTATCTAATATACCTCGTGTGAAATCCATTTGGCATTAAAATGTCTGGTAATTTAAAAAAATGTGTTTCAGAACATTTTTAAAAAATTTTCCATGCAGAAATGAGACTTCCACAATTCACTTTCAACTGCGGAATGAATTCTGGTGATACATCTGGTGGACGTTCACTTAAATGAACTGACTCACGTCGATTTTGAACCTTCTATTCTTGATGGTGAGACCCAGAACACTGTGTAAGAATAGTGGCCCTTTAACCTTTATTAGGTTTCAAAGCTTATTATAATGTAATCCACCAGTGGTGACGGCTTTAGGTATGTATATTTTCACGAACACAGAGCGACATGAAACATCATAAAAAGTTAATATACTTATTTATTCTCCAATATTTAATATTTGCACATACCCACATGAATTACAGCAAAACTAATAAATGTGAAGTTAATGAGTTCTCTGACACACACATTCAGATTCACTTTTTCTCTCTTTTCGATTTCAGAAATGAGATATATCGATTTTTCAAACGTACACATAGCCAGGCAGCGGGTGTTGGTGGACGACTGTGCTGACGTCCCGATATACAGTGCAGCTGACGCTCACAGGACGGACTCATAAATGATTTTTCTTTCTTTGAAGTTACATTCGGTGAAACAACTAAATTAACTCCATTTCCCTTTCAGTCTCGTACGTGAAGAGTGGCTGTTAACGACTCATACAGTTGTTGTCTCATTGAAGTAGGACGGTGACAACCTATTTTCAGGAGGGTTATGCCATTGCATCTCATCTGTAAATCAACGTGCCGTGTGTCTTGATAAAAAGGTTTTAAGAAATCACACGACGAATGTATAAATTACAAAGCGAGGAATGTGCTTATTCAACAAAATAAACAAAAGCCGGTCGTTACTGTACACTGTAAGCATTCTACAGCAACAGCAACAGTTTCGCAATAATACGATAATCTGACGACATAGCACTGAGATAGTGTACTTGTATCACTATATTACTTTGAAACACAGTGCAGAAAGACAGACACTGTCTGGGTAGCTTTTCATATTTATTTGAATTACCAGTTTCGAATCTTAGTCCGTAATCAGAGTGGATTGACGATATTGCCAGTCTCATTGCTATCGAATTCCTACTGTCGACGTAAAAATCCCTGAAGTTCAATATCGCCACAGGTTAACTACTTTCTGCATCATGTTTACACGACAAACATAGCTTTTCCACCCTTCTGCTGTGGTGTTGACAGCAAGTAGTACATCTTACGAATTATACATCATCGAGCTCTTGTTCTGTGAGAATGGCTTGACTGGTTCAATGGGTGACATGATAGGCTCTGTCTTCGCGGCAAAGCCGTTCTTTCGTGTTTAGGAGAAGTAAACAGATTTCCTTTTCCCTTACGGTGACTGCCAGGGAATGCGGTCGCTCCGAGTCTATCTTGTCGCTCGTTGTTGTTGTGATCTTCAGTATGGAGACTGGCTCTCAACACTAGTCCATGCTGTGCGAGGCTCTTCATCTCTGCATGGCTACAGCAACATTGAATCTGCTTGTATTACAGTCTTGGTACCCCTCTAGAACTTCCGCCTCACCCACTTCCTTGCATTGCCAAACTGACGGTCTCTTGAAGACCCAGGAAGGGTGATGTAAACAGATCCTTTCTTTTAGTCAAGTCCTACCATGACTTTCATTTTTTTCCCCAGATTCGATTCAGTACCTCATCTTTGGTTACTATCTGTTTTGGCGTAATCCACAGTAGACTTCTATAGGGCCATATTTCAAAATCTTTAATTTGATCTCATCTGAATTGTTTATTGTCCGTTTTTCACTTGCGTACAACAAATACCGCCAAAAATAGTTCTTAGAACTTCAATTTCTATTTGACTTTGAGAAATTTCTCTTTTTCGCAAATACTTTTCTTCCTATAGCCAATCTGCATTTAACATCCTCTCCACTTCTGGCATCATCAGTTATTTTGTTGCCCAAAGAGCAAAACTCATCTGCTTCTTCTAGTGCATCGCTTCACATTCTGAATCCGTGTGCATCCCTTGATTTAATTCAAGTTCATTCCATTATCCTCGTTTTACTGTTTTTGATGTCCATCTCAGAACATCTTTTCAAGATGTTGAGCTGCACTTCAAAGTCGTTCGCCGTCTCTGAGAGAGTTACAATGTCATCGGAAAACATCAAAGTTTTAATTTCTTTTCTTTGAACTTTAAGTCCCTTTCCAAATTTCTCGTTGAGATTCTTTACAGCTTGCCCTGTGTACATATGTGTGGCAACACTGCGTCATACCCTCCTCAACTACTCCTTGCCTTTCGCTCCCTTCAGCCTTAAACTGCAGCCTGGTTTGTGTACATGATCTAACTAACCTTTCACTCCCTGTATTTTGTCCTTGCTACAGTCACAACTTCCTAGTGTATTCCAGCAACATTTGCGAAACGTCGTCTGAGCTTCGGAGAGAAGTTTAATCAAAACGCCTGCCTCATCTCGACCCTCGTGAAACAGACTCCTCCCGTGAGCCCAGGTACAATAAAATTGTCACGCGACGTAACGCTAGCAAATACCCTCACTGTTAAGAAATTAATGTAATGGTAACATAGGTACAAGTAACAGAGTTATCTTGGCAGAGTCCCTATATGCAATAAAGGGGCTCACGAAATTAAATTCAGTATCCAGTATATTACAGTCACAATTTTTAAAAAAGCTCTGTTCAGCCTTACAAAAGTTGAATCAAATACAATTTATGAAAAAAATAAACCATACAAAAGAAAACATCGTTAAAGGCAAAAATTATTATATATATATTCAGTTGAGATACTGGCACGGCAAGGAATATAGAAAAGAATTTTGTCATATCGCGTACAATAGTAAGTCAAAAGTTAGCCCTCGATTGATTACAAAACATCAGTGATTACTCGATCCCAGGGAAGAACAAACTCCAAGGTTCTACGCTGACAAGCCCTGGTGAGCCTAGTATATACGGGTGTCTACCATCTAACAGTGCCATCTTAATTAAACTGTAAATCGACCACTTCTAAGCTTCGTTCCTGACCTGCTGCAAGATTATATTACCATCGCTGAGCTGATGACCACGGCAGCAAAGGAAGCGTCACCATCACTGAAGAAGCGTCAGCATCAGCTGCAAGACGGTCAGATGTTCGCTAAAGTGACAAAAGTGATAGGACAGGTCCTAATATCGTGTCGGACCTCCTTTTGTCCGGTGTAGTGCAGAAACTTGACGTGGCATTCGCTCAGTAAGTCGCTGGAAGTCCGCTGCAGAAATATTGAGCCATGTTGCCTCTAAAGCCGTCCGTAACTGCGAAAGTGTTGCCGGTGCAGGATTTTGTGCACGAACTGACCTCTCAATTACGTCCCATAGATGGGATACGTGGCGGGCGATATGTGTGGCTACATCATTCTCTCTAATAGTCCACAATGTTGTTCGAACGTGGACGTGGCGCATTGTCATCTATAAAAACTTTGATCTTTGACTGGGAAAATGTTCATTAATGGCTGCATATGGCCTTCAAGTACCTGGTCATCATAATTTTCAGTCAGTGAGTGGTTCAATTTGTTCCGGCGTAACCACAGGTACCGGAATCAAGAAGAAGAAGAACGCCAGAACAGAGAAGGCGGTGCGGCGACGTCAGCCAGTAGCCCGCTGACGAGGACCGCGCCACGACAGGAGCGACACCCCCAAGAAGAGAATACAAGCGCCGCTCAGTATACAGACATTAGTGGACAGACTTGTCGAACCTTGTGTATAGCGAAGAATATTACTGTTTGCATGTCGGCCGGCCGGAGTGGCCGTGCGGTTCTACGCGCTACGGTCTGGAGCCGAGAGACCCCTACGGTCGCAGGTTCGAACTCTGCCTCGGGCATGGATGTGTGTGATGTCCTTAGGTTAGTTAGGTTTAATTAGTTCTAAGTTATAGGCGACTGATGACCTCAGATGTTAAAGTCGCATAGTGTTCAGAGCCATTTTGAAGTTCTATGGAGGTGCTGGAGCGAGGATGAGAAACATTATAAGATTATACAAGTTGCCAGTGCTAACGAAAAGTGTAGTGAATGGTTGGAAATTATAGGCACACAAAAAACAGTAGCCATGTCTGGAGGAGTGTGTGAGTGGTAATTCCAGGACAGATATTTCGTACACACATTCGGACTTGGACACTAGAATACAGAGATTCGTACACGGACATTCGGAGTAGAGTTCCAGGAACTAGATTTAGAGACGGGCACAGAGCACTGCACACCGGACCGCAGACAGGCCCCCCTCCAGCCCTTACCCCTCCCCCCCCCCCATCACACCTTGAGTTACGCCACGACGGACGCCGACCACTGCTGCTTACGGCAACAACTCATAGCAGCAATAGCCTAACACGGATCGACGGGTGTGACAACTTTTTAGCTTTTATGCTTTTATGGAAGCACCTAACCCTCTGTCGGGCGTTCTGGCCTGGTCATATGCTTGTCTTGTCTTTCATCCTCACACACTGCGATCGCTACGAACTTCTAATATAACTTCGCGATTTAATAACAGTGATAGTTAACCGTCATATGGTTGAACCATTTTTGCATGTCGCCCATCGTTTGCGATTACTTCACGTAAATATCCAAGTTAAGTATTGTCAATCTGCTTTATTGAAATAAAACTAATAATGTTATTTGCTTGAATTGTTGTATAGCGTTACTATCACGCAGCTTCCTTTAGGCACCCTGTACGAGACGAGTGGACGAGATCCAACCCAGTTGTACCCAGTTGATTCCACGTAAACACAGCCCTTACCATTATGGGGTCACAGCCATTTTGCGCAGTGCCTTGCTGACAAATTAGGTCCAAGGTGAAGTGTCAGCAGAAGTGCCAACACCGTGTTGTTTGAGGAAGCCGAAATGCACGCTATAAGCTCACGCAGGATGGCGTGAGGTCTGAAACAGGATACGTAATGAATGCTATAAAGAAAAGTACGTAGCTTCTGGAATACTTAACTTTAATCCATCATTTGTATATGCTCTTGACGATACAAGTTAGACTGTTTAGATACATGCAATATAATGCTAATGGCGTCTTGCTAGGTCGTAGCCATTGACTTAGCTGAAGGCTATTCTAACTATCTTCTCTGCAAATAAGCGAGGCTTCGTCAGTGTTGCATCGCTAGCTAAGTCGTCCGTACAACTGGGGCGAGTGCTAGTCAGTCTCTCTAGACCTGCCGTGTGGCGGCGCTTGGTCTACAATCACTGATATCGGCGACACGCGGGTCCGACGTATACCAGCGGACCGCGGCCGATTTAAAAGGCTACCACCTAGCAAGTGTGGTGTCTGGCGGTGACACCACACATGGAATCGTGGGCTTTGCACAACAAAAAAATGTTCAAATGTGTGTGAAATCTTATGGGACTTAACTGCTAAGGTCATCAGTCCCTAAGCTTACACACTACTTAACCTAAATTATCCTTTGCACAACAGTCGAACTCTACCATCAGCTCTTACCAAGTGAAATCGGCACACATGTGACCAGGCCAGTCATCTAGGGTCCAACCGATGTGGTCACGAACCCAGAATAGGCGCTGCAGGCGATGTCGTGCTGTTAGCAAAGGCACTCGTGTCAGTCATCTGCGCTACAGCGAATTAACGTCAAATTTGGAGGCACTGCCCTAACGGATACGTTCGGCGTATGTCCCAAGTTGATTTCTGCTATTATTTCACACAGTGTTGCATATCAGTAATCAATGAAAACTTTACGCAAACACCACTGCTCTCGGTCGTTACGTGAAGGCCAACGGCCACCGCGTTGTCCGTAGTGAGAGGTAATTCTTGGAATGAGTTATTCTCGGCGAAATATTGGCACTGTTGATACCGGAATGTTCAATTCCTAATGATTTTCGAAATGGGACCAATGCGTCTAGTCCAACTACTATTCCGCGTTCAAAGTCTACTAATTCCCGTCTTGCAGGCGGCCACAATTACATCACATGAATCACCAGAGCACAAATGACAGCTCCGCCAAAGCACTGCTCTTCTATACCTTGTGTTCGCAATACCACCTCTATCTGTATATAACTGTCACCTAACATTTGTCACCTCAGTGTAGCTTTATCATGGCCAGCTCTCTTAGCAACTTCAATGTTCCTGATGAACTTCCATCTACTCCATGGGACATGATTCCATCTAGACTTTGTAATGATCAGTGAAATTCTACCTTTAGTATACGATAATCAGCCGAAACACTATGACCACCTACATATCGATGAAACTCTTGCAGGCGACAGGAGCGCCACCTGGCGCGGAATGACTGTTCGTCAGACACACATACGGTGCGTGTAGTATCAGTGAGAGTACTGCTCATGTGTAGAATGGGGAAGGCGCGCCATCTGTCAGAGCGAGAGGTGGTCGTCATGTCCCGGAGGCCATTTCGGGAACTGCCGACTTATCGGATGCTCTAGGATTGCTATGATAAGTCTCTTTAACACGTGGCGTAGCCAAATTGGAGCCATGTCCCGACGTCGTGGGTTGGGCGGTCATCGCTTATTACAGACATAGGACGTCGTTGCCTGGGCAGACTGGTAAAACAGGACAGGCGGTGAAATGCGGCAGAACTGTCTGACTTTAATGCCGGACAGAGTACAAGGGTGTCTGAACACAAATTGCACTGAACTCTACTAACGATAGGCCTCCGTAGGCGACAACCCAAGGATATGCCAGCGTTAACCCAACGTCATCGCCAACCACGACTGAACTGGGCACGTGACTATCGGAACTGGACGCTGGCGTACTGTTAGAGACTTGCATGGTCTGATGAGTACCGATCACGCCGAAGGAAGGGCGCGAAACCGTTTTCTTCCAGGGGAAGACCTCCTTAACACCTGTACTGCGGGACGGAGACAAGCTGGGGGTTGCCTCATTACGGTCTGGTGAATATTCAGGTGGGCTTCCACGGGTGCAGTGGAGCTCGTGCAAGGCACCATGACGGACAAAGAGTATCGCACTCTGGCAGCAGACCGCGTACATCCCTTCGCGACGATCATGATTCTCGACGGCAATGGAATTATTCAGCAAGATAATGCGCCATGGTACAAGGCCATGAGTGTGATGGAGTGGTTCGAAGAATACAGCGGTAAGTTCCAATCGATGTGCTGTCTCCCAAAATCGCCAGGTCTGAACCCGATCGAACTCATCTGCGATGTGATTGAACGAGACGTCAGAGCTCGCTGTCCTCCTTGCCGGAATTTACGGGAATTAGGTGACTTGTGTGTGCGGATGTTGTACCAACTCCTTCCTGTGACCTACCAATGCCTCATTAATTCCATGCCACTGCCCGTCGCCGCTGTTATACGTGCCACACATGGACATACCAGCTATTAGGGCGGTGGTAATAATTTTCTGACTGATCAGCGTATCATATATCTCATTCACATTTAGTTTCCCTTCCGTTTCAATAACGTTAATTTGAAATTCATTTCCCTTGTGCAATTACAATAAATAGCCCCATAGACAGAATAGAGCGTAGGGGTTCAGCTGCAGGAATCCTGCACCGTCGGTCATGGCAAGACCCTAGTGGTCGTGGTTTGCCATTACTTTCCTCAGAAATGTTGCGAAGTGTCAAGTGTGTATCTGCGACGTGTGCGAGTTTGTGTTGTTATCGGTGATGGGAAGGGAGAGGGTAAAAGTCGGTGCATAACCTAGTCCTCGCAAATAGCACCATAGGGCTGCTGTACTCGAACCCTAGCATCAGCTCTTATCAACTGAAACTGGGACTCATCTGACCGTTTTTAAGCCCTCTAGAGTTCAACTGATTTGGTTAGGAGTCCGTGAGAGGCGCTGCAGGCGATGTCGTGCTGTTAGCAAAAGCACTCGGTTCGGTCGTCTGCTATCGTAGACGATTAACGCCAGAATTTCGCCGCACTGGTGTAACGGATATGTTCGTCGTACTTCCGGCTTTGATTTGCGCAGTTATTTCAAGCAGCGTTGCTCGTCTGACAACTCTACGCGAATGCCGCTGCTCCCTGGAGGCTGCCGTCCACTGTGTCCTCCGTGGTGAGAGGTATTGCCTGAAATCTGGCATTCTCAGCACACTCTTGACTCTGTGGATCTCGGAATATTGAATTCCCTAACGATTTTTGAAGTGTGCTAATTTCCGTCGTTCGGCAATAATCACAGAGGAAATCTTGTCACATGAATCATCTGACCACAAATGCCAGCTCTGCCATTGCACTGCTCTTTTACACTGCTGGCCATTAAAATTGCTACACCACAAAGATGACGTGCTACAGACGCGAAATGTAACTGACAGGAGGAAGAGGCTGTGGTATGCAAATGATTATCTTTTCAGAGCATTCACACAAGGTTGGCGCAGGTGGCGACACCTACGACGCGCTGACGTCAGAAAAGTTTCCAACCGATTTCTCATGCACAAACAGCTGTAGACCGGCGTTGCCTGGTGAAACGTTGTTGTGAGGCCTCTTGCAAGGAGGAGAAATGCGTACCATCACGTTTCCGACTTTGATAAAGGTCGGATTGTAGCCTATCGCAATTGCGGTTTACCGTGAAGCGACATTGCTGCTCGCGTTGGTCGAGATCCAATGACAGCAGAATATGGAATCTGTTGGTTCAGGAGGGTAATACGGAACGCCGTGCTGTATCCCAACGGCCTCGTAACACTAGCAGTCGAGATTATAGCCATCTTATCCGCATGGCTGTAACGGAACGTGCAGCCACGTCTCGATCCCTGAGTCAACAGATGGGGACTTTTGCAAGCCAACAACCATCTGCACGAACAGTTCGACGACGCTTGCAGCAGCATGGACTATCAGCTCGGAGACCGTGGCTGCGGTGACCCTTGACGCTGCATCACAGACAGGAACGCCAGCGATGGTGTACTCAACGACGAACCTGGGTACACGAATGGCAAAAGTCATTTTTCGAATGAATCCAGGTTCTGTTTACAGCATCATGATGGTCACATCCGTATCTGGCAACATCGCGGTGAACGCACAATGGAAGCGTGTATTCGCCATCGCCATACTGGCGTATCACCCGGCGTGAAGGCATGTGATGCCATTGGTTACACGCCCCTGTCACCCCATGTTCGCACTGACGGCACTTTGAACAGTGGACGTTACATTTCAGATGTCTTACGACCCGTGGCTCTACCCTTCATTCAATCCCTGCGAAACCCTACATTTCAGCAGGGTAATGCACGACCGCATGTTGGCAGGTCCTCTACGGGCCTTTCTGGATACAGAAAATGTTCAAGTGTTACTCTGCCCAGCACATTCTCCAGATGTCTCACCAACTGAAAACGCCTGGTGAATAATGGCCGAGCAACTGGCTCGTCACAATAGGCCAGTCAGTACTGTTGATGAAGTGTGGTACCGTGTTGAAGCTGAACGGCCAGCTGTACCTGTACACGCCATCCAAGCTCTGTTTGACTCAATGCCCAGGCGTATCAAGGCCATTATTACGGCCAGAGGTGGTTGTTCTTGGTACTGATTTCCCAGGATCTGTGAACCCAAATTGAGTGAAAATGTAATCTCATGTCAGTTCTAGTATAGTATATTTGTCCAATGAATACCCGTTTATCATCTGCATTTGTTCTTGGTGTAGCAATTTTAATGTGGCAGTAGTGTATATCTTGTGTACGCGCCATCCATCTGTACATGTGCATACCGCTATCCCATGAGTTTTGTCGTCTCACTGTAAGTAGGAGACTTTTTTCCATTAGAGAGATAGTTAGGAAACTGGGTCATTCCTTCTGGTGTGCTGCACGTCATGCTCCACGAATTACGAACGAGTCCGCACTTTCCCGCGGGAAACTTTTTGAGGTCTGCCAGAGTATCCCGCACCTGCATGGACAGTACGGCGATCTTTGTGACAATCGAAGCGCCATTGATCCCTCGGCCGGGGCCACATGGCGGCGCGGATGTCAGCGGCCGTGCATGCCATCTGCGGCGGCCGGGCCGTCCCGCGCGCATGAATACTGCAGCCGGCGGCGGATTGATATTTACTGCGCCTAGTCGCCGCTCGTCCATATTTGATGCGCGGCGCCGCGCGGGGTTGGGGGACGGGACGGCCGGTGTCCGGCGATCGCCGACAAAGCCAGCGGCCGGCTTCCAGCGGTCCAGCGGTCCAGCGGCAGGTGCGGCCGTGGGTGGCTGCGCCGGCGTCGCGCAGGCAGCGGCGCATCAATCACCCACACCGCAGTACCGCGCCGCCGCCCGTCTACTTCCGATCACTTTATTGGAACCAACTGTTGTTACTCCTCTTAAAGATTTAGCCCTTTATGGCCGCGCATTTTTTATTCATGACCCGCGCGCGCGCGCACAGAAAAATACAGCCTCAATAAACGGGTTTTATCTCTACGGCCGGGCGTAATATCCAATTCCGAGCGTGATTCACGATACTCTTGTCGAATCGGGCGGCGGGAGCGTTCTGTGAAATATGCGATGATCGTCAGCGAGGTGGAGCGAATTCCTCATTTTTTTCTCTGCGAAAAAGAACAAAAATAGGATTCGGCGGGAAGAAGAAAGCAAGGTTGTTAATGCGTCCCAGCATGATACAGACGTTATTGCTCGTTTCTGTCGCTTCTTTTGGTCCTCTGATTCGGAATAAATTTGGCTCTCATTTTAAGTCCGGTGATTTCATTCCTTCTATTCTCTTTTATTATCAGCACGAACATAAGAAGCGTCAAAACAAAACGAGACTCATTTGAGAAGTTTGACTGTAGCAATTTTTTCCCCAGAATGTGATAAACTTACAGTCGGGCATTTCAAAACGAAAAAATATATTACGCTCAGTCAGAGTTCTCTCTGGATTCGTAGATTTTCGTCTTACATATCTCACAAATGCAATTCATGCCTTTTCACAGTTTTATAGCCTCAACTATTAATTCCTGTGTCAACGTAGTGCTAACCGCTGTGAAGTGCATCGCAGACGCTGAGGGAGATTAAGTCGGGTGGTGTGGATAGCAGTAGCTGTCAAGAGCTATTTCTAATTTCTAGCGCTCGCGGCTACATTTTCTAGGGGGTACTGAAATGTGACATGCGAAAGAGTGGGACAACCCACGCGACTTTGAATCAAAAGAGCAGTGCGTTTCCGAGTGGCAAAATCTTGTCTGGTTCCGTTGAGTTTTTATTTAAATTTCGTGTGTTGTTTTATGTTTGCAAGTAAGCGTTATTACGTTTTTATTGTACCCTCAGATAAAACTGATAATCTTCTCTATATTATTGGTTGTGACAACATTTAGTCCAAGTATAATAATCCGAATTATAAACTACCGCAGTGGCACGTTCGAGTTGTATCGAATAAAGCAAGTTTGTGCTGTACTGGACAAAACAGATAGCACACAAACTTAAATCTTTACTGATTTTTGTTTTACAGGCAAATGCAGGGCAACTAAAAATAAAGCATCGCTTCAGCAAGCCAAAAATGAAAGTGAATAAAGACTTTTAATACAAATTTACGAAAATACATGAAGACTTAACGCTGAATACAGCTGAATCCATGAGTTTTCAGCGAGCAACAGGTTTCAGGAAGGAACTAGTTGACTGCTTCTTTGGCAGACTACGTGAGTTGATCGACAAGTTCACGTTTACAACCATTTACTACCCACTTAAAACTTTTTTCCCAGAATAACAGAGAATATCTCTGTCACCTTGTAACATCTACGTTAATAGGTTTGTCTGTAACTGGTGCATCACCTCTTCGTTGTATGCTCATGGTCAGCAAAGTTTCCCAGTTGAGTACTTGTTAGTTCAATTTTTGGTGGTGGTTACAATTAGCGAGGTTCTATGTTCACGTTTTTCATGAATCTTCCTCTGGATTTTTATAGTACTGGAAGTTTGCGCTTATGTGTGGTACATTACAAGTTTAATGTCGCAGATCTGTTTGAACTTTTTCGTGTATTCTGCTGCTGATCGTCGAATACATGAATCTGTACATTTTATTCAGGTGTGTAGTCTTCATAGAGCCAATTCTTAAACGACATTTTCCACTCAGGATGACGTCCACTTCTCCTGTCTATGCAGCTCTATTTCATACTGGACAGGCGTACTCTGGTGTGGAAAAACACAGGACCTTAGCCATGTTCAGTTGGTCGATCGTTGCTTTTTGAAAATTGCCGCAATTTATTGGTGATTTTAAGTTTAAAACAGCATGTTGGAAAGTATGTTGTTTTCTGAGAAAACCTATCGTGTTAACCTACAAAATTGGTGTAGCACTATAGAAAATCGTTCCGAATAGATTCTTTTGCGTTAGAGCTTGCTCCACCCATTGTTTATCTTGTCTTATTTGCGAAAAAGTTGTCTCTTATTCTTTGCTGAATCTTTTCGAGAATCCCGTGCATTCCAGCTTGCGACTCAACAACTGACAGAGAATCTGATTCAGTCTTATTCATTGTTGTTTCTGCCGAAAACATTATGTTATGCAGAAACGCTAAATACGCCAAAGTTTTTCCTCTTCATCTACCTCACATGTGATTATCTTTGCTGACAGACGAGGACGTTCATTGCGGAATTCCAAGAAAAATTTTAGTGCAGGTCATATTTTTGATACTCTTTCGACAGCAGCGACAAGAGATAAAAATCCACATCCACTTCTAGTTTATCATACCGTATTTTGCAGCATTGTGGAGAATATGGACGGGATAACCATATTTGACAATGTTATCATTTTCTTCTAAAGGAAGTGTATAAATGTAAAGGTTTTTGTCCAAGTTTACATTATTGTTGTCAGTGGCAAATGCTGAAACTTTGTTTAAATACAATAGATTCTTCTCCAATGTGTCTATTAATCACTTCAAAACTTGATATGTACATTCATCGTTACGTTCTATGAATTCCAGTAGATGGTTTACAACCACAGTTCATAAGCAATGAATCGTAAGCAAATTAGAAACATTTTTGTATTTATTTTGTTACTTCCATCTGTCGCTATAAAGAACTATAGATTGTTTTCTTGGATGGTCCTTAAAAAATTTGTAACAGATTCTTTGGCCAATTCTTCATACACAATAGCTTCCGCTTTTGTTCTTCTGCAGCTAAAACTTGTAGCGATTTTTTAATCACGGCAGATTTATGGAAGTAATTTACGTGCATAATTCATACTATTGTAACTAAGAGAATGCTTCACCGTGTGATAAATAGATGCGAGTTCTCCAACAGTAACCTTGTCCGTCTTCGAGGTAAATGGCTCAGGTTTCGAGAAATATTTGGAAAAGTACTTGATATTCTATTGCTGACAACAGTCATGAGAGATTTAGTAGATGCACGTTGTTTTACGATGCACGTTGTTTCACATCAGCAACGCCTCCATGAGCTCACGAGAAATCTTTATTGCACAGGCGACAGTACGCCTTGTACGAGTTTTCTTTGACTTTTGTCCAGGAATAACTATTTTCACCATTTCGGATTTTACTTAGGAAGCCTTTTGACGTTCTTAGAAAGTGTTTCAGCACATCTAGATAATTCACAAGCGCAACGATTTCAACGCTCAGCAGTTCTCTCAAAACAATGAGCGAAGTATTAAAGTAGAAGGACAGTCAAGAATGGAATTAAAAAATCCTTCGATCATTGTTTACACGCGTTGACATAGCATTTAAACGAGTTAGTAAACAAAAAATTGCTCTAAACACCATGGGACTTAACATCTGAGGTCATCAGTCCCCTAGTTTTAGAACTAGTTAAACATAACTAACTTAAGGACATCACACACATCCATGCCCGAGGCAGGATTCGAACCTGCGACTGTAGCAGTAGCGCAGTTCCGGACTGAAGAGCCTAGAGCCGCTCGACCACAGCGGCCGGTAAGAAACAGAAGAAAACGTTATACCCAAAATTGTAGAAAAAAGTGAGATGGATGTTAAACAAATAGAAGAACGAAACAAACAGTCAGAATCAAACAGAGACGCTTAGTGCCGAGAGAGAGGGTGGTAATCGGTGAATATCGGCCCCGCCAGCCGCTATCATAGTCGATAGCCGAGCTAGTCCTATCTTCATGAGGTAGGTGTTCAGATAGTAGCCACTTGCCAGCTGAAGCGCGAAAGATTTCGCAATAATAATCGAATAAGGTTGAAATACGGGACAGAGCCTGTCCCCGTGGGACATTTAAAACTGTGCTGGAAGTGCAGGACGTCCCGGAAAATACCTCTCAGTGACAAGGAAACAGGAATCAGTTTAATGTAACGCGCTGCGCGTTAGTTACAGCAATTTTTGCAGAGAGAGGAATTTCTTTACTTACTGCGACATTATGGGCGTTATCGGTGTGTTAATATGGCCTTGGCTGGTTCCATTCCTATTGCATTTCGGCCACAGAATCAAGTGCTACAAAATGTAAACACTGACTGTGATAAGTAATCCGCCAACATCCAGCATGTGCTGATTAAATGATGAGAACTAAAAAGAGCATCGCTCAAGTATGTGTCATTCTTGGCTTGGAATTCCTTGGGTTTTTGTTCAGAATGTGATCTTTGTACGGACAAGTGGATTGATCTACATTGGTGTTAAAATGGAAGTTGCAATTTGTCCCTCGAAAAAGTCAGAGGTGACTGTTTATATTTTCTGTCACATCATTAATAATTGCACATCACAAACAATAAGTATCGCAACACACTTCCATAGGCATGCCTGAATTTAGTTCTATCTCTGTCTATGACTACGTCCAAGACGCCCGTATCCTCTCTACCAGAAAATCACTCACAACTTTGGTTTGATGCCCCGTACGATCGCATAAAGAATATGTAAGAGAAGTAGTTTGAGAAATTTCTCTTGCAGTTAGGTATCGTTTAGGCTAGCGTATAGAAAAGAATCATCATTAAAAAATCGTAACTATTATGTTATTTGAGATAAGTGAGTCATTAACGTACTGTTGGAAAGAGTTTTACATGGCTCCAGCTAGGTAGCAGCAGTGTGCGCCCATTTTAGTTCGAGTAAAGACGGCGTCGAGACAAAAGAAAGCGTTTTGTGTTCTATGTTTTGCGCAGTACGGGTCAGTAATAACTGGTCAGCGTGATTTTCGTAGTGGGAATCCTCTTACAGCACAGAGCATCAGACGATGGCATGAACAATTCTGAGAAACACGTTGTTTGTATAAAGGCAAATAGCTTCGCGGTCCCCGAGTGTCTGACACAGACGTGTAACGCATCCGCCGTAGTTTCACAAGGAGTCCGCAGAAATCCGTTCGCCGTGCAGCTCGACAGTTGAACATGCCCCCTCTGTCCGTCTGCCATGCGTTGCGTCGACGTTGAAACAAGAAACCATACAAAATTCACCTACTGCAAGCTCACCGTGAAGAAGATAAACAACGTGTGGAGTTCTGTAATTTCGTTCTTGGCGAGATGGAACATGGCAGTTTTTTTCCCACGCTTGATGTTTAGTAACGAGGCAACATTCCATTTAAATGGAAAGGTGAACCTTCATAATGTGAGAGTATGGGGTACGGAACAACCACATGAAGTTGTAAAACATGAGAGGGACTCTTCAAAATTTAATTTGTTTTGTGCAATTTCACGGGAAAAGCTGTATGGTCCGTTCTTCTTTGCCGAGAACACCGTTAGAAGAAGCACATACCTCGATGTGCTGGAGAACTTTCTTTTTCCAGAGTTGGAGACTGATTCGAACGACTTCATTTACCAACAGAATGGGGTACCGACATACATGCAACCTAAATGCGGGAATTTTTAAATTAAAGGATTACTGAACGACAGATCGGTCGCACTGGACCAAATGATTCAACCTTCCATTACTGGCCTCCAAAGTCACCAGTCCTGACTGTATATGATTATTTCTGTGTGGGGGTTTCTAAAAGAGTCTGTTTATGTGCCTCCGTTACCAGTAATAATGAATGAACTGAGACATCGCATAACAGCAGCTGTGGAAGCTGTAACTCAAGACATGCTAGCTGCAGTGTGGGAACAATTTGCATACGGCATTGACGTATGCCGTTCATCTCAAGGGGGCGTACTGAACACCTATCAAAAGATATGAAAAAACTTTGTGTTTCCCGCTCATCAAAAAACGAAATTCATTGTATATGTTTATTAGTTTCAGAAATACAGAGGTGCCAAATCGGATGATTCTTTTTGATTCACCCTGTACAGTATAACGTAAATACGCCAAATCTCAAGAAGCTTTACGAAAAAGCCTGACGTGAAACAAAGACTGAAAGCCGAAAATACGGAACAACAGTTCAGCCACACTGAGGTTTCGGATCACTGCAACACAAAGAAGGGTACGAGTGACCGAAACGAATGTATTTATCACTCATTAAGTTTGTGACAATGGACAAATGAAGGGAATTACGGAAATACATGGTCCCGGAAACTGAGAATTTACTTTCGTGTAAAGCTTGCACGGGTTGCAACCTGTAAAATGACTTTTTTTTAAATAATAATATCAATGTTTATATATGTGTTTGGAGAGAGAGAGATTGATTTTTGATTGAGATTTTTGAGTCGTAACTGGTACCTGAATTTTGGTTGCTGCCTACTTGAATGATCAGCTTCTGCACCAGTTGTTGACGCATTGCAATTTAGAGGAAGTCATTGTACTTTAAGGTTTAAAATACTACTCTGTTAGTTACTTGGCCGTATTGCGGATAGCTCTGAGCCCAAGTTTTCGTAGCTTTTCGTACCTAAGGGACCACTATTGTAAGTAAATAAGATCAAACAGCAATCTGCTTTTCGTGAGAAAAGGAGATTGCTTGGCAGACAAACTTCCATCAAACTACATGTCCTGCTACATCAAAATTGGTCAGTGGAGTTCAGCACCATACTGTTGTACATGAACATAATCCAATTACTGTAATTAAGAAATTATGAGAGGTTGTTACTTATTGAATGAAAACTACAGAAATTGCATTTCTTTTCCTGTATTTTAGTGAACTTTGTACACTTACAATTCTGTCGATTGATAGACGGTGACGATAATGAAGTTCACCTCCTTTTCCAAAAACAAGATATTTCTATTCTTCACTTCCAGAAAATTTGTATACATAAATGTTTGGCAACCATTACACATACTTCACTCGGTTTTATCACTAAAATATCAATCTTCATTAAATGTAACAATACGTTCTGAGCGACGGCCAAGCAACACGTCCTCTTTTCACAAGATACAGATTAACAGCCTAACAGCCTTTTTTTTAATGAAATCAATTGTCTTTTTTTTTTTTTTTTTTTTTTTTTTTTTTTTTTTTTTTTTTTTTTTTTTTTTTTGAGAGAGTCCATACTCAAAGATTCTCTAATACTATCGTTGAGAGGATTGCGCGCTAAAGTTCCTTGCAGTTCAGCTGCGCTTCACTTCACTTCAAGTATTTTGGAATCACATTTACATTTACGGTATTTACATAGAGCCTCAGAATAAAATCAGGCACAAATTAGTTAAAGAAAAAAAAAAAAACAGTGAGGCACACATAACATTACAAACCCGACCCTGTAAACGGCGTATGCATGACGCCATAGAGGGCATGGGTACTTCTACGCTCTATGTGGGGTATGTAAGACCAAAAGCGAATAAGAGCGATTGCTCCTTTACTCATTTTCGTAAATTCTCTTTCACTCTTTCATCGGTTCTCCGATAAACAAGCCGAGCATCGTTTTTTATATTTTATCCGTCAGAAATAGTTTATGAAAGCCAGTGACTGTCAAAACAGTGGTTTTGCCTGTGTTCAGGCTGTTTCTAAAATGAATAACAAGTAATTTTCATACAGCAACCCATGTCCTCAGTCCTTAGGGCTCGGCGCTAGGCTTCGTTTTACAGCGTCACACGCCGTCAGGACTGTAGGCAGAGGGCCTATCATCCGAGTCCACAAGGCATCAGGTCTGAAAGGCGAAATTTCCTATTTCATTGTGACAACAAGGTAAGCGAGAGGTAGGTTTAACGTTTCACGACCTTCATTTTGTAACAGTTCCAAATCTGCTCGAAATTACGCCCTCCTTCTTGAATGCAAGCCGTACAACAACGCCTGGGAGATTGTCTCATCCTTGAAAACATTCCAGGCAAAGTGGGGAGGTCATCAGAGACTGTCATTAGTTCTTCATCAGTCTCGACAGGTGTTTCGTAAATAACAGAGTTCCGATGTCCCTAGAAGGAAAAAGCATGGGACGTCAACTCGGGGAACGTGCAGATCATTCCACCGGCCCATTGTGCCCTATCCAGTACGCATGAAAAATCTCATGCAAATGATTTAGCCACGTGAGCGACATACGCAAAATACGCAGATACACCATTACGCTGGTATCACATGTGATGTCGCACGTTAGTGGTCATGTTCAAATACTCTGGTAGTATTACGCTTAATAAGGTTGAGTGTCTGTATTCAGTCATTTGGGTGTCGTGAGTATACCAAACAGATCATCGCCTGCCAAAACAGTCCAAACACTGACGGCGAACAGATTTTAAAGACAAGGGCAGTGTGCGGATTTCCCATTCCCACCCGTGTTGATTGTGGCTGTTGAACACACCTTCCATTGTAAAGAATGCCTCATCCATAAAAAGTACAAAATGTGGTAATTGAAGCAGAATGGCACACTTCTGCAAGAACCACTTGCAGAAATCAATGTCTGGTGGAAAATCTGTTGGGTTACAGGCTTGGACCTTCTGTATGTGGTAAGGGTGCAAAGCATCTTCATTCAACACACGCCAGGCTGTGGAACAGCTTACACCCATTTGTGGAGCAACACGTCACGTGCGTGAGGGCGTGTCTGGCAGCAGTGATAACGCCTTCTCTTCGAACTATGGTGTACGCACCGTGTCTGTACGGCCTCCACGCGTGTATCACAAAATAAAAGCATCGGATCTCGACGTAGGCCTTAAATCCGCGTGCGCCAGTACGAAAGCTTGTCATTGGATAACTCATCTCAAGGGCACCTGCCCCTTTTAGGGCGGTGAACGTGCGCGGATCTGTCCCTCGACGATTCGGAAACTGCTGAACGTACAACCATTGTACAGCGAGTATCTGCATCCGCCATCAAAAGCGCTCCATTGCCCGTCTGCTCCGCACCGTATCAAAGACAGAAGTGTCCCCGATTGTTGACATACGCAGGCCGAACCAGACTCTGCATTGCGCACAGGTGCCGCCCTTTGTGCGACAACGTTTCAAACAGGCATTTCCACTGCCGAACGCAACGAGTTCGCGTCCCAGCAAAAGCCGGAAGGAACTCTGTGGTGTTGTCCAGCCCGGAATATCTGCTACCATTTCGACTGGATGGCAGGTTGTATGCATACCTTCCCGGCGGCGCGTGATGCTCTTAAATGACACCTAGCGCCGAACGCTGAGGTATGCGGAATGGAGTCGCTTTGTGAAAGTTGTTTCTTACTACGCACTCTACCAGCCGTCTTATTTTTTTACATTCATTTTAGAAGCACCCTGTGTAAATAAGTTTTGCTGCTGCCAGTCACTATCCTTCTTCATTTATTTTCTGGATGACGCGTGTCTGGGAACAATTCCCACTATAGAGTGCGTTTTTCGTATGTTATAGCAATTTAAGGCCTGATGCTTGCTTCTGTTCCTAACTGTGCACTATTAGCTAAGTAAGTCTTCCTCTTTCTATCCAGTGTTAGGCCGAGGGCCTGTTACGGTCTCACTCCATCTTCCAGCTGTTTTTGCTACGTCTCTTCTACCTCTGGGTTAGTGTTAGAGGATTTTTTGTGTGTGTGGGGGGGGGGGAATCTTGGTATTTATACGTAGTACATGTTATTTTCAAGATTTTCTGTGGTGCTGTACTAAGCTGAGAATTCGTTTCACGTTGAGATCCGTATGGATATATTTTTTCCTGTTCTATAGAGTGTTGCCAGTTGTTCTTCTCTTGAACCTCGCTTCTAGGCGCTAAATAGCCTCCTTTCTTCATCTGTATGGAGCGTGCAAGCTTCTAGAAGGTAGTTTTGGTTCAAATGGCTCTGAGCACTATGGGACTTTACATCTGAGGTCATCAGTCCCCCAAAACTTAGAACCACTTAAACCTAACTAACCTAAGGACATCACACACATCCATGCCCGAGGCAGGATTCGAACCTGCGACCGTAGCGGTTGCGCCTAGCCAGCCGGGGTGGCCGAGCGGTTCTAAGCGCTACAGTCTGGAACCACCAGACCGCTACGGTCGCAGGTTTGAATCCTGCCTCGAGCATGGATGTGTGTGATGCCCTTAGGTTAGTTAGGTTTAAGTAGTTCTAAGTTCTAGTGGACTGATGACCTCAGAACCATTTTGTAGCGCCTAGAACCGCTCAGCCACAGTAGCCGGCAAGGTAGTTTTCACCAGGGTGTTGTATAGTTTGAGTACGCTGTACCTCTGAACACGAGGTGATCGGAAGATGCTATTTATTAGTTCTGTCAACTTAATGATTTTTTGTAGCAAGTCGTTTTCTTTAATGCAGCTGAGGTTCTACCCTATGTATTTAAATGCTGATACTTGTTCGAAGGCTGTGTTGTCTATTGAAATTTTGGTTTTTTTGTGGTTTACCCAGATATCGTCTATAACTTTAGTTTAGATCTTCATGTTCTGCATTTTTCCTGTTGTGTGCAAGTTATTAGTGATCTCTGTATATCATCCTTGGACCTGCTCGTCTGCAGACAGTAATGTGCATAGGTCGGTATGTCTGTTCACTTAATTTTTGTAATGGATATTTTGTATCCGTTCACTGATGAATATTTTTACGTGTATGCTGAAAAGAAGCGGTAGAGGCAACAACCCTGTCTAACTTCCTGCTGAATGTGTTTCTATTTCGACAACGGCTGTCCAGTTCTGTCTGCAGTCGCTTCTTGGTAAATATGTTCTGCATTTCTTTTATGGTATGTGATGGGATATTATTTTCTGCAGAATTTTCCTATGTTTTCTTCTGCTAACTGTATCGAAAGCTTTCTTAAAATCAATAATTACTAAATGTGTTTCCAGACTGAATTTTTGCCTCTCTTTAGGTTGCATCTTGGTTGTAAAGTGATGCGTAATATATATGAATTTCTGTATAAGAGGGCTAGAAGAAATTTTAAAGACACCATAATAACGCAAAAGATGCTGAGCAAAACATCACGCATAAATATGCCACAATACATTAAAAACGCAAGTGTTAATGGGAATCATTTTCTGAAGCCCATCGCGCAGAAAATAAATTAAGGAAATTCGTGAGTAGCAATAGAAAATGTTACTTTGTAGCAAGGACTACCATAACAAGGTACTATTACAGTTTTCTCGCCAGAGCATTGCCAGAATTGCTGGAAGACGTCTCGCTCCCTTCAAGACAACGCATGTGGTTCCACCATGACGGGGCGCCGGCACATTTCAGTCTTCGTGTGCGTCGATTCCTGGACCGACGGTTCCCAGAAACGTGGACTGGCAGAGGTGGTCCTCTACCATGGCCTGCTCGATCCCCACACACGTCCCCTCTGGACTTTTTTGTGTGGGGAGAGATGTGCAACCTTGTTTACGCAACTCCTGTTGCATCAGAAGAGGATCTGGTTGCCCGGATAGTAGCAGCAGCAGGAGCAATTCAGGATACTCCTGGGGTTTTTGCCCGTGTCAGGCAACATGATCCGACGGTGTAACCTTTATTTACGTGTCAATGGAGGCATTTTGGAAAATCTACTGTAATTAAAATTGGGTTGTGTTAATGTGTTGTCTTTTAGTCATAAAAAAATGGAAAAGTGTTTGTTGGTTTTAGTTAATTTGCCGCCAGAGAAATCTTCCTCTACCGGTTTCAATACTCCTCATAGGAAAAAATGACATTAGGGAAAAATATTTGTTTTGATGTCCCCTACAACCTGCCGGAGTTTGTCGGCTTAAATACTTTTCACCCTGTATATTTGACGATGCTGGTACTGATTTTGCATTTAACATTTGACGATGCCACTATGGCTGCAGTACATTGGGACTTTGTTTTTATAAAACAGATCTGATGATGGTCATTATAGACCGAAATCGGTAATCTGTTAGTAAAAAGTTTGTGACTATAGGCGTAAATTAAAGAAAACTTTTGCTTGTTTTTCTAGATTTTTTTCATTTATTGGACTGTCTTTCTATTCTAGCTCCAGTCTTCTGAGCATTGTGAATAATTCAGCTTACACAGTAGAAGGCATTCTCTGTCTCCACAAATCCTACTAAGGATCTCGATTTACCTTCGATCTTTGTTGCATTACTGAACGCAACGTCATAATTGCTTCTCTGATACCTGTTGCCTTTCTTCTCATCTTTTATGCATATGACCCACTGAACGATCGTGTCACTTCAAAATGGCTGCCTGTTGTCTATTAACCAGCAAGGCAGCAGTTTTTGGTGGCGAATCGCTGGGCCGCACGGGGAAGTCTTAAATTGCTTCTGCGGCTGCCCCAGCCGCGGCGGTTTGCCGCAGACTACTGGCTGCGCCCCGGGGCATCGCCAGCGGCGGAGCAGCAGCAGGTAGCAGACGTCGGGAACACCGACCTCTTCACTCGCAAAAATAGAATAAACCTCCCTGCCCCTATCCCGTACCCCTCCCCCCTCTCCCCCCTCCTCCACCCGTCCAGTCTGTTCTCTCTCCCGGCCACCGCCGCCTTTAATTGAGTTTCCCAAGTTTTATTAAATTTCTGCTCGTGAACATTCCACGGGCTGCCAAGCCAGCGTGGCAGAGGCGAGGAGGCGATCTTTTTGTGAGCTGAGATCGCCGTTTTGCGAAATGAGGCGGGAAGCATCGCAATGAAAGGCCAAAGAGTCGCGCAGCTTCCCTCCCCCGCAATTCTCTCCACGGCCATTAGCACAGCGCACGCGACAAATAGCAACAAGCGGGCCACGCCCCCGGTCTCTATCCGTGTCTGGCTCTCGAATTAACTTGACAGCCGAAAGGGGGTTCTACGTACTCCGAAGTAATTTCCGAGTGGATTGATGTTCAGTTAATGAAACACCACGGAACTTAGTAACTACCGCGATATTCCTGCAACGTAAATTCGTATCAGGCTTCTTTCCAGATTCGCATGGGTTCCTCGATACCTTGACTCTGTGTATGAATTCGTCGAAATCGCACGGCGTTTCGATAAGTGTCAAATCATGGTGATCTGGTGACTTTATGGCACTTTACCAGATAACGATGGGGGTGACACTCGTTGAAACGTCGTGCCAGTTCTACGAAGTAACTCTGATGGAAACCACACTACTTTATAAAAGTCGCTGTTGTTTCTGCTCTGATTGCATCTGTGGTGTCACCGACAGACACCACACTTGCTAGGTGGTAGCCTTTAAATCGGCCGCGGTCCGTTAGTATGCGTCGGACCCGCGTGTCGCGACTATCAGTGATTGCAGACCGAGCGCCGCCACACGGCAGGTCTAGTCTAGAGAGACTCCCTAGCACTCGCCCCAGTTGTACAGCCGACTTTGCTAGCGTTGATTCGCTGTCTACATACGCTCTCATTTGCAGAGACGACAGTTTAGCATCGCCTTCAGTTAAGTCATTTGCTACGACCTAGCAAGGCGCCATATTCAGTTACTAAATGAACTATCTTCAAGAATGTATTCTGAACAGATAATATTGTGAATCATGTACCGTCAAGAGCGACGTTCATCATTAATGGATTAAAGTTAAGTATCAAACTAATTTCGTCCGCTTTCTGAATTCTCATTCCTTGTCATGTTCCAGACCTCACGTCAGTATAGTTCTTCCCTCCTCACGCCAGCCTGCGTGAGCTAAAACGCGTGCATTTCGGCCTCCACTCGTAACACGGTGTTGGCTCTTCAGCCAACACAAAAGCATCCTTCTTCGTTAAATGGACTGTAGGATATGGTTTTAGGTATTCTCTGTTTCTTACGTTTCCACTTCTAGAGTTGGAAACTTCATCAGTGGCTATAAAGACTTGAATTTTGTCGCCAGTCTCAAGGTTTAAGTCGTTCTTCACTTGGTTCTGTACTATTACTAGTATTATCTTAATATCTTCTTGAAGATGTGAGACGGCCGGGGTGGCCGAGCGGTTCTAGGCACCACAGTCTGGAACCGCGCGACCGCTACGGTCGCAGGCTCGAATCCTGCCTGGGGCATGGATGTGTGTGATGTCCTTAGGTTAGTTAGGTTTACGTAGTTCTAAGTTATAGGGAACCGATGACCTCAGAAGTTAAGTCCCATAGTGCTCAGAGCCATTTGAACCATTTTTTTTATTTGTAATTATGAATGAAACTCACTGTAGCGGTGTTATTATACATTTATTGCCTTACTATCGGTCTTTTTCTTACAACACCTTCAAGATATAAGTGACCTCGTTATCATATATAATGATAAGGCCAAATCCGAAAACAATGATCACGAAGATTCTACCTACCGTAAGGCGAAAGTATGGAGAGCAGACAGGTCATACTGCGAGCAGAGGACGGTAGTAGACGGCAGAACTCTGATAGAATAAAAAAGTGTATAGAAAGTGAATGTTAAACCGGAAGTTACTTAGGTGGTCCATAGTAGAACCAAATCGAGAATAAGAAACGTAAGGAGAAATCAAATAGCAATTACATTTGACAACGGACCTATTCAGGGAGCTATGAGCTACTCTGTGAGAAAAATAATGTACAGAGTACAGTGTAATTTCTCTTGGATGATTGTATGTATCAGTTAACATATGTACAATGTACTCAATGAGGCATGAATTGCTGCTTGGAGACGATATTAATTTTAACAAACGATTCTTTTAAGTTGTATTCATGTTATATACTCTTCGTCTGTTGATAATAAAATTCTATTCTCGTAAGGGTAGAACTGACTAACCAAGGGTAGTGTGGAATTGTTGCTGAATCGCCGGCCGCGGTGGTCTAGCGGTTCTAGGCGCGCAGTCTGGAACCGCGCGACCGCTACGGTCGCAGGTTCGATTCCTGCCTCGGGCATGGTTGTGTGTGATGTCCTTAGGTTAGTTAGGTTTAAGTAGTTCTAAGTCCTAGGGGACTGATGACCACAGATGTTAAGTCCCATAGTGCTCAGAGCCATTTGAACCATGTTTTTGTTGCTAAATCGTCCAGTATCATTTGGCTCTGATGTTGCAGCCTATGTACACTAACACAGACCAGTCCGTTTTTGTTCGGATGGCAAGTGCTCTGTGCAAAACAATATAAGGTAGGCATATGTGGACGGTAACTAGATACTGCAACGTATTCACCAGTTGACCTGCAAATTCGTTACCCTTAATACCGACGTGCTCCACTATCGATTGTAGACGAATCATTAGAAGCAAAACAACTGTTTCCACTTGGTTGTTTCCCATCTAAAAAGCATTCAGTTTACCTTTATCTGTGATTCGTACAAACGTTACACTGAATATTTAGCAGGTAGCCGATGAATAGCATGCAGTCTGAGGTAGGTGAACTTGTGTTAACGCGAAGTTGAGGAGACATTTCTAAATGAGCAAGTGCCTAAAGCGAAATACACTGGAGATCAAGTATGGTCTGTGGAAAAATTATTTGATAAAATTAAAATAACACGTGAGTACGAGATGGTTAGGCACTAGGATGAATAAGCAGGGGAATGAAATAGGTATCTAGATAGTCTGAGAGACAACTGACATTTTAGTGCCTCATTCGATAGACTAATAGGTAGTTGGAAGGATTTGTCCCGACTGGTCACTGAGGACTTTTACAAGAATTAATTTTCTCTTGGTGACGTACTACTTCGTCAGAAAAACACACAGACGAAATGTCATTCGAAACAAAAAATGTCTCATTGTTATAGCGCCTTCATCTGGATAAAATAGCACCAAATATTTTGTTTTTGTTTTTTCTTTTTGTTCTGTTTTGTAAAATGTGTTCCACAGCTGTAATACATTTAAAGAAATTACAATGCTGCAAATGGTAAACTTGCTGATGTACTTCGTACAACTGCGCCGGACCTGTGCTGCTATGAGATGCTGAAAACATTTGACAGCACTCCAGAAGGCTTTGATGTAAGGTTTCTCGATAAAGGCAATAGTTAAATTTAAGCGTTAACTCACCCGTCAAGATGTTTCTATTATTATATTTTTACGTAGACTTCAGACGCACTTCCTAGCGAAGCTAGTGGTCAATAAAGCGTTATTTACTAAAAATAGCCTAGGGTGATATTTCACTTTTCTTCAAATAGGACAAAAATACAAAATACGTAATGCACTTCGTTTATGGAAACTACAGAGATGTCCTGAAGAGCTACATTCTCTTCTGAAGGCACTGAAAGGTCTCCGAAAAGCTTAGGAAGTGACGAATGTAATTTTAGTGAGTTGCACCGGTGTGTTTCCTTATTCCGACAGTTCATCACCATGTATGGAAACTGTCGCGCATGTTTGGGTGGAGTGAATGGCTCTGAGCACTATGGGACTCAACTGCTGAGGTCATTAGTCCCCTAGAACTTAGAACTAGTTAAACCTAACTAACCTAAGGAGATCACAAACATCCATGCCCGAGGCAGGATTCGAACCTGAGACCGTAGCGGTCTTGCGGTTCCAGACTGCAGCGCCTTTAACCGCACGGCCACTTCGGCCGGCGCATGTTTGGCTGATTTGAGTAGCAGAGTGACACACAAACACACCTACCCACCCTCCCACCCACCCACACACATACACAGACACAGACACACACACACACACAGACACAGACACACACACACACACACACACACACACACACACACACAGAAACAAAGCAAAATGAGAGAAAGACACACAGATAGAAACGCACGTGTAACATCTCTTGCTATCCACTGTTTTCAGACGCGAGCAGACACGTTGCCACACGCACGATGTTCCAACAACTCTTTTTTAAAACAAATGTCCCGATCCATTCCGCCGCGACTTGAGAGCGCGTGCACTAATTTGGAGCGAACTGTTCTCCGACGGCAGTCCGCACTTTCCTCCGAACGGCGGTGCGCATACCCAGGCACTCTGCTGACGGGTCCCATTTATTTCGCCGCGCCAAGTGCTGTCGATTCGCTGGAACCGTTACGCAGCGATTCAGTCTGTTGCGTTGTTCTGTTCAGCAAAGCGGAGGTACCGTATGTCCGCGTCTGCTTTCATTTGCGAAGTACGAGCGGGCAATCCAAGTCGCATCGTCTCATGCGTGCTGCACTGTGTATCTGCTAGGCATTTACATCGACTGAGAAGTAAATTCAGCTCTGTTTGAAACGAAATAAAGTCTGTGCAAGGCTTTTGTTCATTATCTTTCACGTGGTAGTACTAGACATGCAGGCAATTATGGATATTTCTCAATGTTTACATACAGAATAAAGCCATAGTGTTTCGTGGCTATTATTGCGCATATAGACTGAGTGAATCAAACAATCTAAAACATTTAGATTTGTCTTAGTCAAGTTATTGCAGTTCAAATATTCACATAAACATGACGCCTAATCGAGATATAAGGTGAACCATTCATTAAAAATGAATGCAGTGTATTGTGTAGCACTATATCGCACATTGATGAACATAACAGATTCGGAGACAACATGACTAATTTAAAAAACCAAAATCTGTGTGACAATGTCGCACAGATGCAATACTTTCCAGTTTATAGACTGCCTGACAATTACTAATAAAAAGAGACACTGTTGGATAGGAATAACCACAGGGAGTTATGGACGACATGAAACACAGTACGTTTATAATAGAGATGGAATGGTATATTTATTACAAAAAATGTTACAGATTTCACCAGACGGGAAATCAGGATTACAGCAATCAACAACGTTTATGCTTGACACAGTGCAGACTCCCAAAATAAGGATCGATATCGGACTCTCAGGGAGGAGTATGCTCTCCTCGGGCACTAATACACATTTTGCTCCTGTTATTGATGCTGGCTACCAAACGTTTGAGCAGTTCATTGCCCGATTCCTCTCTCAAGGTGGTTTTCGGATATGACACGATTCGGGGAGCGAGTGTTCGCTGAGAAACAGCTCCGATAAATTGGAAATTTGTTCCTATGCTACCAAACTGCTGCGGCCCCGATGCCAGGGCTTACACACTGCTTAATCTAACTTAAACTATCTTACGCTAAGGACAATAACACACACACTCACAAACACACACACACACACACACACACACACACACACACATGCCCCAGCGAGGACTCGAACCTCCGACGAGGAGAACCGCGAAAACTGTGGCAAGGCGCCCTAGACCGCGCGGCTACCCCGCGCGGCTCAGGTCTGGTAAGAATATCATCCTATGTATGTTGTATAGGTGCAGGGGGTTGGCAGGCCATTTCATACGTTCAGTATCTTCATTCTCCAGCGTGTCCGACACCTCAACCGTCGTGTGGGGACGCCATTGTTGTCAATAAATAGACCTACACACCCCTAAAACAGACGGATATGACCCAGAATAATCTCCCTACAATACCGCTGTACTGTAGCGGAACCTTCCGCATAGATGTGCAGCAGTATTCGGTCACTGTACATAAAGCCTGCCCACAACATAACGACCAGGCGATACCGATGACTTTCATGAACATTCTGTGGTGTGTAACGCCTGCCCTTTGTCTCCACATTAACTGGTGCCCAGAATCACTTGCCACGGTGGAGCGGGGACCGTGGGGAGACCATCTGTCTGGACCACTGCTTCTGACCCCAACCAACATGCTACCTACACCAACGAACTCTTTCTCGACGATGATGTGCTTGAAGTGGGATGCACTTAACAGGATTCAGAGCATACAAACCAGCGTTATTTAACCGCCGCGAAACAGAGACACATGTACCGCTACCGTGCTCTGCCAAGGAGTAAGATGGGCATTTCTTTCCGCCGTATCGACCCACTTGCCGTGCTTTCGCGCCGCATTTCCACCTTTAGTGCCTTTTGTAATTACGCAATCACAGTTTTGGACACATTTATAACTGTGTCCACAGTGGTGACACTTTTCCCGGCTTCGAGACGTGTCTTCCACAGTCGTAAGCACTCAAATGACGCCTTTCAGGTTGGTTGCCGCACCACACGAGATCCCACACTAATGGGTTCCACAACAACGTACGTCAACCACCGGACTTCATGAACAGTCGAACGCGTGCAGTCCGTTTGCGCAATTTCCGCCGCAGCTAACACGTCCCTCCCTTTATAATTCCTTTTACTATGAGCGGTTGCGTGATGTGTAAGAGATACCGGTGGTGCCGTAGCAACTGGCAGTTGTATCTTAGCGTCAGTTGCTCATTAGCAGTTGTCAAGCAGTTTATATTGTGGTGTCACCGCCAGACACCACACTTGCTAGGTGGTAGCTTTTAAATCGGCCGCGGTCCATTAGTACATGTCGGACCCGCGTGTCGCCACTATCAGTGATTGCAGACCAAGCGCCACCACACGGCAGGTCTAGAGAGACTTACTAGCACTCGCCCCAGTTGTACGGACGACTTAGCTAGCGATGCAACACTGACGAAGCCTCGCTTATTTGCAGAGAAGATAGTTAGAATAGCCTTCAGCTAAGTCAATGGCTACGACCTAGCAAGGCGCCATTAGCATTATATTGCATGTATCTAAAGAGTCTAACTTGTATCGTCAAGAGCGATTTACCAATTATGGATTAAAGTTAAGTATTCCAGCAGCTACGTACTTTTCTTTATAGCATTCATTACGTATCCTGTTTCAGACCTCACGCCAGCCTGCTTGAGTTTAAAGCGTGCATTTCGGCCTTCTCTAGCTATACAACACATATCATCTTCTCCAGTCACTTAATTTTAGCTGAAGAGAGGTTGAGTTGGTGAACTCCTGACGACGATGGCGGAGACGGCCATCGAAAGTTCGAGGATTTTATTCGAATTGACGCTGCTGGAAAACCGACAACGTTTTATTCAATTAATTGCATAACAGCCCGGATAATTAGAATGGACATTAATTATTATGTTGTAATCCACCGTGGGCTGATTTCTTGTCGGAAATAAACAGTCGTTGACAGAGCTGAGCAACTCTGATGGTAGATACCATAAATGCCCTATTCAGCAATAAAGTATAAACTACTTGCGATTAAGCAGTCAAAATAGACAATAAGACAAAGGTCGCTACCGCACAAAACTTTTTTTACAAAGACTGCACTCGTGATGCGTTAAACAGGAGGTGTCATGCCTAAAACTACTCGGAACCTTGTAAACCTGGCACAAGCGCGTACGAGCTCCGCGGTAATTCACCAACGGAACGTAATTTACGAGGATTTCGTGAACTGTGCGTAGGAATGTGGTGCCACACAGCGCCGGAAACCTGTCGAGGGCGTCGACCGAACGAGGTGGTGCAGTGTTTAGCACACGGGACACGCATCGGGAGAACGAAGACGGTTCAACTCGGCGTCCCGTCATCCAGATTTAGGTTTTGCGTGATTTTCCTAAATTTCTCCATAGAAATGCCGGAATGGTTCCTTTAAAAAAGGATGCAGTTCATTTCCTTCTCCATCCTTTCCTTATCTGAGTCTGTGCGTCGTCTCTAATGATCACGCTGCTGACGGGACGTTAAACTCTTTGGCTTCCTTCCTTCCTCGACGGGCATCGAATCCATGACTTGCGTAACTCATGCTGTATTACGTTCCGTAGGTGGACCAGCACGCTATTAAGCTGGCGATCTTGTTTCGCCAGTACACCCTCTTGAGACTTTGACAGGAAAAACGGCGCTTTGACACACAACACCTCTGATACACAATGTGTCACTTGAACCGGATCAGCATCTCCTTGATGCTGAAGTTAAAATCTTCTGGGTTATTAGGCCGCGTCATGTTCTCCATGAGTCTAAAGTTCTGTTCTTGTATCTTTCCCTTGATTAATGAGCTGGAGAAAATGAGTTGTAACATGGAAACGAAGCGTTTCCAGACCCATGTTCATACCAACGTAATTTCTTCGCCTGCGTGTGAGAAATGTGTCCTGCAATTTTTGCACTGCATTTTTGTTACGTGTATGAACTGTTAATTCACTTTATTATATGAATGATAAAAATATTTACTTAACTTTATGCAATCCTTTGTCACAGGAGTGCTTTACAGCTGACCTTGACTTTCAATGCATCAGTTCATGCACTAATTAAGAAACTTATCTGTTGAAGTACGAGTTTCATCATTTACAAAAGTAAATTTTCATCGGAGAACTGGATAACTCCGTAGTCCTGTTGAAGTACGAGTTTCATCATTTACAAAAGCAAATTTTCATCGGAGAACTGGATAGCTCTGTAGTCCTACTCGATGATGATGACTGAATTGCAGCTCAGATGGAACATCCTGTAGAGCAATCAAAAAATCCATAATTATGGCCAGATGATTGTAGTTTCGTTTGGTCACAACAGTGTCTCCCCCTCAATTCATACCTCTCTCTCTCTCTCTCTCCCTCTCTCACGGCATTTTGTTCTTAGGACACATAAACACAATAAATGCAGCATTCAATGGAAGGCACTGCATGCGGGAGCGAACGAAGTACCTCAGTGAGTTACATGAGCTGTATACGGGCTTGTATACAGATATTCACGCGCTCCACACTGTCCACAGCGTCGGCGCAAGATTTCATTCAATAAGCAAGACTTGGAGCCTGTGCAGTTCGTGTTTTCCGCGGGGATGGCGCAGCATAGCGGGATGCCTGGCACACGCTGGGCTGCTTACAAGCCGTGTCTGCGCTAGGCCGCATTCCGCGCCATTATCCCTGCCGGGCCGGCTCGCTTTCTGCCTCTGCGGTGAGCGTGGACGTCGCGGCGGCGGCGGCGGCGCTAATCAAATTTTGCGCAGCCTGACCCCCGGGCGCGAAACACGAGGTGAGGTGCGATGCCCGCCGGCTCCGGGGGAGCACTATGAATTTCTCCTTGGGAAACAATAATTAAATTCCTGCGCCGCACGCCGCGCGCCGCCCCCGCCAGTGTTTAGCATACTTAACTGCTGGCGCCTCGGCGGGCGGGCTGGAATCTGTGCTCTCGGCTCCCGCAGACATCAGGCAGTTCCTCCAGCGCAGAGGTGCGGCGCGGCACAGCCAGAAATTCAATTTGTCTCGCAGCAGCCGACTCTCCACTTCTTCCGAAGCTCTTGCAGCCGTCACTCCCTGTCCCCTGACGAGGAGAACGTCGTCGGGCGCTGCATTCAGCGACATTTCGAACTGAAGCTACGTGCTGCGTCCACCTGATACAAACTGTTGCTATCACCCGGCTGTTGAATCTAAGTAGCTCTGTAACTGGACCAATGTCATCTCTATCTTTCGCGTCATGACTCACGGCCTGTTTTGTTTCTCCACGATTTCCTCGCCTGTGACAATCACTTCACCACATAGTAGCGGTTGCACGTAACACTCATTTGGTTTACACGAATCTCCATCATGCCCACCTTTTCGCCCTTAAAAGTACTTGGTTTTCAGTTCGAAGACTGTACAAATTGATTGTGCAGACGTGAGGAAGTGCATAGCAGAAAAAAATTAACCGGTCTTAATGACACCTGCGGTTGTAGGCGCGCAGTCCGGAACCGCGCGACTGCTACGTCGCAGGTTCGAATCCTGCCTCGGGCATGGATGTGTGTGATGTCCTTAGGTTAGTTAGGTTTAAGTAGTTCTAAGTTCTATGGGACTGATGACCTCAGATGTTAAGTCCCATAATGCTCAGAGACATTAATGACACCTAAGAGGCCTCCCAATCAGGGCTAGACATGGCGGAGATAGGCGAATTGTAACTTGTGAAGGTGTCGAGTGTGAGGCTTAAATGACGAATCAGGGCTGTTTATGGATTGGATTGATCTACGTATAATGTTACATTTTGTAACAATTGAAATTAGGAATTGAAATAACGTAGCCGGCCGGAGTGGCCGAGCGGTTAAAGGCGCTACAGTCTGGAACCGCACGACCACTACTGTCGCAGGTTCGAATCCTGCCTCGGGCATGGATGTGTGTGATGTCCTTAGGTTAGTTGGGTTTAAGTAGTTCTAAGTTCTAGGGGACTTATGACCACAGCAGTTGAGTCCCATAGTGCTCAGAGCCATTTGAACCATATTTTTTTTGAAATAATGTAAGAAATGAGACTCTCGGCGGTTTCACTAAGGTTAACTGATGTTACATTTGAAGGTAAAAACAAACCGACAGAATACATGCGCTATTTGCAATGAGACAGGGCTGATGACATGCAAGTGTAATGGGGAAATTGTCCGTCCTAGAAACGATCATAATGCAACTACGTACTACCTCTCTCTATTGACAAAGTTAACGTGTATGCAGGTACGACTGAAATATTTGTATGGTTTTACAATAACAAAATAATGATTAAAAGTTGTCAAAACAAGCTCTCAAATACAAAAATAATTGACCATCTAAAAAATAATGTACAGCATGTACATAAATAAATTGCAGCATAGTATGTTGTTGCTGTGGTCTTCAGTCCGGAGACTGGTTTAATGCAGCTCTCCATGCTACTCTATCCTGTGCAAGCTTCTTCATCTCCCAGTACCTACTGCAACCTACATCCTTCTGAATCTGCTTAGCCATACCTCCACCCAAATTAACATTTCGACTGTATCAGCAATAACAATGTGCTAAACATAGAGCTTGAAAACGGGGCTCGAAATGAGCTCATAGCAATCAGAACAGCTAAAAAAAACCATTATAGCATTCAATTGGTTTTTCAGTATATCATGTCCATACAAGACATATACAATTAAAACGCTGCAGGACCACGAGAAATAAAAATAAACGAGATCTAAGGTATAGCTGTAGACGAGGATTAGATTGAGGTCCACTCGTTAAGAGTGGAATGTAAACAAATATGAAGTTAGTTTACAATCCACATTGATATTCCTAAGGCCTGTACTAAAGTAGTTTTGCAATTGAATTGAAAAATAGATCTGTCGTGGACATGTGTTATAAATGGCTCTGAGCACTATGGGACTTAACATCTGAGGTCATCAGTCCCCCAGAACTACTTAAACCTAACTAACCTAAGGGCAGCACACACATCCATGCCCGAGGCAGGATTCGAACCTGCGACTGTAGCGGTCGCGTGGTTCGTGTGGCACCTAGAACCGCGGCCGGCGGACATGTGTTATTTTCAGTGGGATAGTACTGATGACATGCCATTGATATATAATGGACAAATTTCTAGACATGAATATTTATTCTGCAGAGAAGGGTAGGCTTCCTTCAAACCGCCTGGTCAAGACGCGAACCTAGGCTTTCGTTCTCGTACGCCAAGTGTCCTCCGACTCAGCCCTCCAAGCACGACTCGTTACCCGCCCTCGCAACTCCGCTTCAAGCAGTCTCTGTTCTCTCCCCTTACAAACTTCTACATCCCGAGAGGTACGCAGTAGAATTTCTGTGATGTTTGTAAACCGTGTTATACGCTCGATTATTTTCTGAACTTGTCAGAAGCGTCTAGAACGCTTTCTCCCAGATACATACACCGTGGAATATAACCGCCAGATAACGGCTCGAATGAGGAGAGATGCCAGCCAGTATTGGCTGGGGAGGGGCCTCTGGTCAGCGACTGCGAGTACCTTTGCCTGAGCAACGAGAGTGGAGGGGGTCTGCAGGAGGCGGGCGAGACAGTACAGTGTTCAGACACTGTGCGGGTGCCGTGGCGTGTCGTGTCGAGGAAGGCACGCGGATCGAGGGCCCTCGTCGTGGATGGAGTGGAAGGAAAGTCGTTGTTGACTACCTTCGACAGATACACGGTACGTAGACTTTAGAACTTCTGAGGCGCTGTGACCATTCGAACAGGAGGTTCGAGATTTAAGTCACGCTAAAGGAATGGTCATGTTGAAAGTCGCGGCAGACCTGTGATACGAGTTTCTGTTAGAAGTCTGACGGCTTACGGAGGCAGCCATTGACTGAAGGACTTTCCGAAAAGATGTTTCAAGGAAGTAGTGATTTGATGTACACACTTTGCAGTATGGCGAACTGACTTGTGTCAGACTGGCCGCGGTGGCCGAGCCGTTCTAGGGGCTTCAGTCCGGAACTGCGCGACTGCTACGGTCGCAGGTTCGAATCCTGCCTCGGGCATGGATGCGTGTGATGTCCTTAGGTTAGTTAGGTTTAAATAGTTCTAAGTTCTATGGGACTGATGACCTAAGATGTTAAGTCCCATAGTGCTCAGAGCCATTTGAACCATTTTTTGACTTGTGTCTGGCGATGCAATGCTATAGCTACCTTGTTGATTCTGACACTATACAGAGATGGCATAAGTAATTTTGGAACTGAACAGCAAAGGGTTCGGTAAATGGAAATAATTATATTTTCTTCCCTGGTAGAATGTAATAAAAGTTGTGGGAGATAGAAAGAAGAAGGTAAGATGCTGTGTATGTAGTTGTAAATTCGTCCTCCGGTTAAATATTTTCAAGCAGTAAGTAGTATTCATTTTAGTAAAACCTATCTTATTTGACTAATTTTCCTCAGATTATGATGTGTAAGTTTAATAGGCCTTTTTTGTAATTTCATATTGTTAAACGTTGGGAAATATTGAGCACAGGTGTTAACGGATATTACGAACAAATAATAATGCCTTACACTAAGAGAGGAAGTCTTCATATTTGTATCTGTTAAATAATTTTTTGAAGGTCTTGAGCTTCATTTAGATTTTTATGGTCAAAGAAGTTAAATATTAGGTAATGCCTTTTAATTTATTTTTGGAACGCTTTTTAAGAGTATGTCTATGAGGTACTAATTTAAAGTACACTATTGGCCATTAGAACTGCTACACCACAAAGATGACGTGCTACAGACGCGAAATTTAATCGACAGGATGAAGATGCTGTGATATGCAAATGATTAGCTTTTCAGAGCATTCACACAAGGTTGGCGCCGGTGGCAACACCTACAACGTGCTGACATGAGCGAAAGTTTCCAACCGATTTCTCATACACAAACAGCAGTTGACCGGCGTTGCCTGGTGAAACGTTGTTATGATACCTCGTGTAAGGAGGAGAAATGCGTACCGTCACGCTTCCGACTTTGATAAAGATGCCATTGCAGCCTGTCGCGATTACGGTTTATCGGATCGCGACATTGCTGCCCGCGTTGGTCGAGATCCAATGACTGTGAGCACACTATGGAATCGGTGGGTTCAGGAGGGTAATACGGAACGCCGTGCTGGATCCTAACGGCCTCGTATCACTAGGAGACGAAATGACAGGCATCTTATCCTCATGGCTGTAAGGGATCGTGCAGTCACGTCTCGATCCCTGAGTCAACAGATGGGGACGTTTGAAAGACAACAACCATGTACACGGACAGTTCGACGACGTTTGCAGCAGCATGGACTATCAGCTCGGAGACCGAGGCTGCGGTTACCCTTGACGCTGCATCACAGACAGGAGTTCCTACGCTGGTGTACTCAACGATGAACCTGGGTGCACGAATGGCAAAATGTCATTTTTTTGGATGAATCCAGTTTCTGTTTACAGCATCATGATGGTGGCATCCGTGTTTGGAGACATCGCGGTGGACGCACATTGGAAGCGTGTATTCGTCATCGCCATACTGGCGTATCACCCGGCGTGATGGTATGGGGTGCCATTGGTTACACGTCTCGGTCACCTCTTGTTCGCATTGACAGCACTTTGAACAGTGGACGTTACATTTCAGATGTGTTACGACCCGTGGGTATACCCTTCATTCGATCCCTGCGAATCCCTACATTTCAGCAGGATAATGCACGACCGCATGTTGCAGGTCCTGTACGGTACTTTCTGGATACGAAAAATGTTCGACTGTTGCCCTGGCCAGCACATTCTCCATATCTCTCACCAATTGGAAACGTCTGGTCAATGGTGGCCGAGCAACTGGCTCGTCACAATACGGCAGTCACTACTCTTGATGAACTGTGGTATCGTGTTGAAGCTGCATGGGCAGCTGTGTCTCTACACGCCATCCAAGCTCTGTATGACTCAATGCCCAGGCGTATCACGGCCGTTATTATGGCCAGAGGTGGTCGTTCTGGGGACCTATGCACCCAAATTACGTGAAAATGTAATCAGTTCTAGTATAATATATTTTTCCAACGAATACCCGTTTATCATTTGCATTTCTTCTTGGTGTAACGATTTTAATGGCCAGTAGTATATGTTTACCAATTACCTCGATAGAGTAGGGTGTTACAGTTATGCTAAGGTTATTTTTATGTACTGTGCTGCTGAGTGTCCCTCAAGTGCTAGAGTTTCTTTTGAATTTAAATATATCAGTCGTTCTCTCCACGGTGTCTCTACCCTGTTGACTTCGCAGTGCAGAAGTAGAGGTACTGGCGGAAGCGAATTTTCGAGGGCGGGTCGCGTATCGCGGTCGGATAGGTCGGTGGATACAGCGCTTGTCTGCAAAAGGCCATGGTCCGTGGTTCGAGTCTCGGATCGGCACAGAGTTTTCATGTTCCAGGATGCGTCAGTAGAAAGACTGCCGGACGTAATACTGCACCTTCCCGGACCCCAGTTACTGCCTGTTTGCATCGCTAAGTTGTAACTCCAGACATTCAGTATTATTAACAAGTTGAAGGAAAACCATTGTAAATAAGTTCTGTTACTTAGGTTGGCAAATAAATTGTCCAAACCAGGCCCGGCCACAGCGTGCTTGACTTCACGCGTGCAGTGTGTGCGGTCCAATGCACGGCCTCTCACTCGGCTTTGTTCGGTCCTTCTCGGAAGTACCCGAAGCAGCAGGACATTTAGCACTGCGGTGCGGCATTTTGCGGTCTGCACAGTTCTCCGAGTTCGGCAGAATCGTGCTATGAAATCTGTTTATCCTTCGCTATTTGTTCGCGGTACGAATGACGTTCACACGCGGCTGTTTGCACAAAAAGAGGCACTCTTGGGATATATCGTCGCAATCCTTCAAAATCAATCGCAATGACAGAAGAGACGGGTGAGAATTCTCAATTCGCATAAGCGACGGGCGCAGCTTATTTGTTACAAAACGACAACATAGAAGCATACAGAAAGAATTTAAACTAGTGCAAAAAAAAAAAAAAAAAAATATGGTGCAAATGGCTCTGAGCACTATGGAACTTAACATCTATGGTCATCAGTCCCCTAGAACTTAGAACTACTTAAACCTAACTAACCTAAGGACAGCACACAACACCCAGCCATCACGAGGCAGAGAAAATCCCCGACCCCGCCGGGAATCGAACCCGGGAACCCGGGCGTGGGAAGCGAAAACGCTACCGCACGACCACGAGATGCGGGCTTTAAACTAGTAAATGTCTGAAGATGGCCTTGTAAGCCGAAAACCGGTTTACAATAAAAGTAATATTGTAGAACAAAAGCAAACTGGTGCTTTTCATTGATTAAAGAATTTAAACTTTTGGATGACAATGAAATTGCAACGATCGACATACAGGATTCATTGTTGTACACTATGTGATCAGAAGTATCTGTTTTTCAAATTAGGTGAATTGTGCTGCCACCTACTGCCAGATACTTCATATCATTAGACATCGTGAGAGAGCAGAATGGGGCGCTCCACGGAGCTCACTGACTTCGAACGTGGTCAGGTAATTGGGTGTCACTTGTGTCATACGTCTGTGCTCGAGATTTCCATACTCCTAAACATCCCTAGGTCCACTGTTCACGTTGCGACAGTGAAGTGGAAACGTGAAGGGACACGTACAGCACAAAAGCGTACAGGCCAACCTCGTCTGTTGATTGACAGAGACCGCCGACAGTTGAAGAGGGTCGTAATGTGTAATAGGCAGACATCTATACAGACCATCATAAAGGAATTTCAAACGGCATCAAGATCCACTGCAAGTGCTACGACAGTTAGGCGGGAGATGAGAAAACTTGGATTTCATGGTCGAGAGGCTGCTCATAAGCCACACATCAAACCGGTAAATGTCAAACGACGCCTCGCCTGGTGTAAGGGGCATAAAGATTGGACGATTGAACAGTGGGAAAAAGTTGTGTGGAGTGACGAATCACGGTGCGCTGTGTGGCGACCCGATGGCAGGGTGTGGGTATGGCGAATGCCCGGTGCACGCCATCTGCCAGCGTGTGTAGTGCCAACAGTAAAATTCGGAGGCGGTGATGTTATCGTGTGGTCGTGTTTTTCATGGAGGCGGCTTGAATCCCTTATTGTTTTTCGTCGCACTATCACAGAATAGGCCTACATTGATGTTTTAAGCACCTTCTTGCTTCCCACTGTTTAAGAGCAATTCGAGGATGGCGATTGCATCTTTCAACACGATCGAGCACCTGTTCATAATGCACGGTCTGCTACGGGGTGGTTACATGGCAATAACATCCCTGTAATGGCCTGAACTGCACAGAGTCCTCACCTGAATCCTATAGAACACCTTTGGGATGTTTTGGAACGCAGACTTTGTGCCAGGCCTCACCGACCGACATCGATACCTCTCCTCAGCGCAGAATTCCGTGAGTAATGGGCTGCTATTCCCCAAGAAACTTTCCAGCACCTGATGGAATGTATGCCTGCGAGAGTGGAAGCTGTGATCAAGGCCAAGGGTGGGCCAACACAATATTGAATTCCAGTATTACCGATGGAGGGCGCCACGAACTTGTAAGTCATTTTCAGCCAGGTGTCCGGATACCTTTGATCACATAGCGTATATTTCATGAAGCACTTTGTACTAAATTTTCAGACGGGGGGGCCTTGAATAAATTGGTGGCACGAATAGTAAAATTTGTTAAGTCGCGACCATTATCCCAATTTCATTTGGAACAGTTGTGAATGGAACCGAACGCAGAGTGTGGAGACTTCATATACTACCGCAACGTGAGTTGGTTAAGTCGAAGATCATGCGTGGAAGGATTTTTTTAAATTTAAATCTTACTGTTGTTTAATTTATGAAGGAAAAAGGAGTGCAGGATCGAAAATTAGGTTTCGCATTTAAAGTAGACTTGACTGCACACTGCCCACAGAAAGACATCGGAAGGTAACATCCATCTGATTTGATTGGAATGCATTTAAAAAGGAAATCGCTTGTTAGAAGGGGTACATTCTGACGAAGACAATCCAGTTTCCTAAACTCGCTGGCATTAAAGATAGAGCACGGTTTGAAAAATTCATTGTGGCGTTGCAAGAATTACATCGATAGTTTTATAAAGGTTTTGAGGACACTGTCAGTCTTATATGTAATTTAGATTTGTTTTCTAGACAGTTTGCCATTCAGTTGAAAGGGCCCCTTTGCATGTGCAGATGTAACTGATTGACCTACTAGGTATTTCCAGTTTCAGTTTTAATTACAAATCTTTTTACATTAAAACTTACAGGACGTCTACATTGGTTTTCTCAGGTAGATTTTCCAATTCTCCATGATGGGGTTGCAAAGGTGCTACAATATTTCGATCGACATATTTGTGTGAATGACCGTTTTTCAATTATAAAATTAAATTAGTCATGATGAGGTGGAAACTTGTGTGTGGAACTCTGTGAAGTTGTTTGCGTCTGTCCGTATGCCGACAATTTGTACCAGATAAAAATTGTGTCTTCAGCGTGCCAAAAATAATTAATTAATACTGAAAACTTGTTTCCTTTGTGATCTGTGTTGTTGAGAGATGTGAAACATGAAACCACGTCGTGTGTAGTGCGACTGTGCTGCCATTCAGTTGTGACGCGTTCGCTGTTTTACCCCCTTCCTCCTCGCTCTGAAACAACGTGTTGTAGCTGGGGTGAGGGGGGGGGAGGAAGGGAAGGTGAGCTGAACGGTCTTGTTTTCGAAGGAGAGCCCTAACATTATTCTGTAAGCATTTCGGAAACGATACTTCCCAGCGAACCGAAACGCTGTTAGTCAGTTCTCCTCGCGCCTCAGGTCCGCGCATGCGCACTGCAGCGCCACAGCGACACGAATCCGAAGCGGCTAGCAGCCGACACAGGCATGCTATTCTTCGCAGTACCGCTAAAGTGTGATTAGTGTACGTAATACTGTTCAAATTTCGTTGACCACCGGCTTCCATGAATGAATGATAGCGATGGAATATTGACTGTGTTCTGGAAACTGTCATAAATGTTACATTATGTCATTTTATTCTGATTCATTTCGACGTCTTGTTTCGACGTTTCGGAATATGAGAAATGGATTGCAGTACCACATTGTACAAATACATGTGTAGAAACACACAAAAAATTCGTCATTTTTTTCTGTTTTCGTCGTTAATTTGTTGCTTTAAAATTCATGGAGGTACGTTCTATCTATGCAACTAATTGAAGGCAGTTTGTTTATTGCCATATGCATTTCGCTTCTTTTACTCGAGATGATGCTATACAAATAAAAGAAGTGAAACGCATATGGCAGTAAACAAACTGCCTTTAATTAGTTGCATAGAGGTAACACATCTCCACGAACCCGAAAAATAGATTAAGAGAGTCTCAAAGAATTAGAGCATGCGTAGAATATGGTTGTAACTCGTTCCTTGAAATCCATATGATGAAGTAGCCTACGTCACTATATGATACATCAAAGATTTGATTTATAAAAACAAAATTTATAAAAAAAACACCTTTTGAGAGTGTATGTCGAGTGCAGCTATAGAAGTTCGTTGTAGTTTATAACACGCGTCTGATGAATCAAAAGCTTTCATATTTGGTGGTATAGTCTAAAAATATCATGACGGGAATGGTTCGTCTCTATGTGCTGTTGTTAATGACTCAAACGCAGGTAAATACTTTTGACAAGCAAAAATATAAAGACGTTTGCACCTAGTTTCGTTCGCAGTAATTTAAGTTCTGCTCTTAGATTCCTGTCTGGCCACACACTCGGAAATCGCTACGTATTGAGAAAGATATGATGAATTGTTTGTGAAAAGAAAAAGTGTAAATGTCACTGTCAGTTGTTTCACGCACAGCAATTTCATCTTTCGTTTCTGAAACGTGTGGAACGTAGTCACGAAATCTAAGATACTCATTACTGAGAAAGCGCACTCTTACCTGTCAATAACAATGAACATATCAGAAAAATGCTTTGACGTTTAACGAAGTCTCAGAATGTGTTACAAACACGAAGAGGAATATATATATATATATATATATATATATATATATATATATATATATATATATATATATATATATATATATATATATATATATATATATATATATATATATATATATGTGTGTGTGTGTGTGTGTGTGTGTGTGTACGCAGCAGTTTGCGAACCTACAACCTTTAATATGGCCATTCCCATTCGTTGTCTTACCCACTGTGCTTCTACAACTCGGATGCCTTCAGCGCTTTAATTAACGTAATTCGGTTCGAGAGAGACACAGGTTGACTTCGTCGCCGAATGATGCGGGCGTAAGCAGTAAATGCATGAAATTTTGGAAGGTTTCTTCTATCAGGCTTCACAGAATTCCTTTTCATTGTTAGGTTAAAGTTTTAAACGCGTTTCGATAGTTAATAAGTAAACCATTTGAGGAAAATATTACGCGAAGTCACTAGTAATTTCAGCTAACACTTATGTGCTTTACATAAGTAGAGCTGACCTTTTAAAATTTAATCATTTCTTAAACTTGTAATTACGTAAAAATAACAGGTACTTTGTGAGAATATTGACCAAAACTTTTATTTCATGTTATGATCATTCACAGTAACAACAGTACAAACCATGAACTCACTTTCCACCCAGACGCATCCTGGTGATTCTTCAGTAACACAGTCACTAAATCCGAAGCTAAAATCGCTATATATGTTTAAAATAGCAACTTCTAGGTGTGAATAAATCACACCGAACCGAACGAAAGGGCCATACCGAAATCCAAAACCTCTCGTTGCAGTTGTCGAAAAATCGGCAGGAGGACCGGTCGGTAACAGGTCTCAGAAGCTTGCAGAATATTGACTTCGGATAAAGAACAGAAAATGACGTCACTACCTAGGCTAACCTATTGCATCTATCGGTATGAACATCTACATCTACAAGATTACACTGCAATTCACATTTAAGTGCTTGGCAGAGGATTCATCGAACCACAATCATACTATCTCTCCACCAATCCACTCCCGAACAGCGCGCGGGAAAATCGAACACCTAAACCTTTCTGTTCGAGCTCTGATTTCTCTTATTTTATTTTGATGATCATTCCTACCTATGTACGTTGGGCTCAACAAAATATTTTCGCATTCGGAAGAGAAAGTTGGTGACTGAAATTTCGTAAATAGATCTCGCAGCGCAGAAAAACGTCTTTGCTTTATAGACTTCCATCCCAACTCGCGTATCATATCTTCCACACTCTCCCCCCTATTACGTGATAATACAAAACGAGCTGCCCTTTTTTGCACCCTTTCGATGTCCTCCGTCAATCCCACCTGGTAAGGATCCCACACCGCGCAGCAATATTCTAACAGAGGACGAACGAGTGTAGTGTAAGCTGTGTCTTTAGTGGACTTGTTGCATCTTCTAAGTGTCCTGCCAATGGAACGCAACCTTTGGCTCGTCTTCCCCACAATATTATCTATGTCGTCTTTCCAACTGAAGTTGTTCGTAATTTTAACACCCATGTACTTAGTTGAATTGACAGTCTTGACAATTGTACTATTTATCGAGTAATCGAATTCCAACGGATTTCTTTTGGAACTCATGTGGCCGGCCGGTGTGGCCGTGCGGCTCTAAGCGCTTCAGTTTGGAACCGCGTGACCGCTACGGTCGCTGGTTCGAATCCTGCCTCGGGAATGGATGTGTCTGATGTCCTTAGGTTAGTTAGGTTTAAGTAGTTCTAAGTTCTAGGGGACTGATGACTTCAGAAATTAAGTCCTACAGTGTTCAGAGCCATTTGAACCATTTTTTTTCTTTTTTGAACTCATGTGGATCACCTCACACTTTTCGTTATTTAGCGTCAACTGCCACCTGCGACACCATACAGCAATCTTTTCTAAACCGCTTTTCAACTGATACTGGTCTTCAGATGACCTTACAAGACGGTAAATTACAGCATCATCAACGATATAGAATAGGCCCACAGGCATGGCCCAGGAGACGAAACCTTGGAAAACCCTGGTCTAAACGAACGGCATGTATGGCTTTGCTACAGATGACGATTGGAGTGTTGGGCTGACGATAAGGGTAAGAGTGAAATGTAAACAGACAAGATGCTAACTAAGTGTCTCTCACCTTAAGGAGTTTTTACGCTTTTCATTTAGGAGAGTGTGCTTTCGCGAGTCGTCGAGTTGCGACTCAATAGGCAGCGTGCAGCCTGCAGCTTCCACGCTCGACCCGCCGTGGGCCGTTACTTCCCCCGCCTTCCCCTGACGGGCGGGCGTCTGGCAAGCAGGCGGCGCAGCCATTAAGGGCGGCTCGAGCCAGGCTGGGGTGGCGGCGGCGGCGGCGGCTACGACCGCACCGCAGCGCACCTCGCCGCGCGGGCTACAATACCGGTTAATTAACTGCAGCTTAGGCGCCCAGTGTCTCATTGTCGGGCGGGAGGCGCAGAAGGAAGGCGTGATGCATCGCGCCGCTATCTCTCGAGGCGCCGCGCCGTCTCATTACTGTAATTACATTCCGGCACCCCGCCGAGGCGCTGGTAATGAAAACACCTGCCGCGGGCCGCGTGACACACGGCTCGCGACCTTTCCCAGATGCGCACCCTGCAAATGCCGCTGGCGCCGGAAGCAGCCCTAGATTAACATCTGTCCGTCACGTCTGGAGTCTCTTACAACATGATACAAAAAAAAAAAAAAGTACGGCAGTTAGCGCGGAAATCCTTAAGACAGCACAAGACTTGAAGGTAGAGATCAAGTGCTTACAAGAACCTTATAATACACATGGGCAATTGGTATGTCAACCAAAACGTGCTAACACAATAACAGGCAGCAATGACTGTAAGGCTGCAACACTAATTTCAAACAGAACTTACGACATAATTAAAGTATCCGATCACCATTTAGTTACCATTAAGGTAACTAATGGGAACGTTACATGGGAGATTGCATCCATGTACGCCCTATGCAGCCATCAAATACACACGTCAAAAAATGTTTTACATCACACCGATTCCCAGAACTCCTGAAGGTAGACACTGACTTTGGATATTGTACCACAGACACAGTCCCTTTGACTGTTCAGAGATGTCACTAAACCTGCCCAAAGATGTAAGCCGTGCGGTTCTAGGCGCTACAGTCTGGAGCCGAGCGACCGCTCCGGTCGCAGGTTCGAATCCTGCCTCGGGCATGGATGTGTGTGATGTCCTTAGGTTAGTTAGGTTTAACTAGTTCTAAGTTCTAGGGGACTAATGACCTCAGCAGTTGAGTCCCGTAGTGCTCAGAGCCATTAGAACCATTTGGTACAACATGCAATGTGTGGTTTTCATGAGCAGTAAAAAGGTCGGAAATGATGTCTATGCTGATCTCTATTCCAATCTTCTGTACTGGTTCCGGGACACTCGGAACCGAGGTGATGCAAAACTTCTTTGATGTGTGTCCAACCGTACGCAGACTACTTCAGAGACGTAGCAATGTACGCCAGAGGCAAAAGATTAATGGCAAGTGCTGACATTAATTCAAGATCGACCCTCTGGAACTCAAACACAAGAGATGGCGGAGGACGCATAATCAACCGCCCTAGTACAAGAAACACAGATGTAATGAACACAAAGGGACCTATACCAACATATGCAGCGTTCGATGGTACGAGCAGTAACATCGACTTTGCGTTAGCAAATAATGCAGAAACGGCATGCGTTACACACTGGTCCATACATGACAATACAACCAGTAGTGATCACAGTGTCATTACATAAACACTAACTCACACTTAGAAAGCAACGGCCAAATCACGCACCAGACACTTATTGTACCACAAAGTACATTGGAACAAATTAACGAAAAATATCCAACAACATGATTTAGAAAACATCAAGAAAACATCGATTACAGAACACAAAAGCTAACAGAACTAATAAAACGTGCACAAAGCACATCAATACCGACAGCTAAGAATACAAAACGCGCACCAGTACCATAAGCCAACGAACTCACGAGGCTCAAAAAGATGCCAGACGCAAACTAAAATTATATCAAAGGGCAATACTAGATAGAGAAAGACGCATAATACTTGAAGCATATAGGCATGCACAAGACTTATACAGACAGAACCTATACGACACGCGTCAGCAACGCTGGGAACGATTTGTAACAACACAAACAGAGCAAGATATGTATGTGTGTGGGGGGGGGGGGGGGAGAGGGGAGGGGGGGTTGGAGGAATGGTACAAAATACTGACAGAGACGATAAAAAACACAATAGTTCTGGGAACGCTAAGGCAGGATGACTCCACGATGACGAGGAGGTGGAGGGATACAGTAGAGTTTCTGCTGTATAGACCGCTCCCAGACGATCTCATCGATTCAGACACACAATATCATAAGTCACTAAGGGAGAACCTAAACACACCATACGACACTGCAACTGTCACCTGTCCTTTTGCGCAACAACAGGTTGCTTTAGCAATGTCAGAGTTCAAAAATAAGATAGCACCTGGATCGGATGGTATACTCTCGGAAACACTGCAAAAACCAGCACCGCAGATCACCCGGTTCCTAATAACGTAAGTGAACTATGCCTTACGGCTCGGCAGGGTACCGACAGGGTATGGAAAATCTCCAAAGCAGACAGTTTTTGCAATAATGACTGTGTGGACGATGTGGCCTACTCGACACCTTATTTTAGATCTATGTGACGATGCTGTGCTGATGATATGTTTTGACGATGCCATTATGGCCTTATGACTTGACGACATGGTGTAAAAGGGACTGAAACCGGTCATCATCTAAAGAATTGATATTGTGATGAAAGACTGGAATAGAAAACATTTGACGGTATTGGATCTCTGTTTGTATACGCGACTATGTCGCAGTTGGTGAAATACATGACTGAAAGGATCACTCCAAAGGAATCCTTCAGTTAAAATTGGGGACACACACATCTAATGAGCACATGCTACGCGCTATCTTGCGGTACACATAGATGAAAAATTGAATTTCCAAAAACACATGAAGCTAACAGAAGGCAAAGCAGAAAATATACTGCACAAACTGGTGAGGCTAAATTCAGAACAGAACAGATCACTTCTACCAGTCACACGGGCAAATCAGTGTGCGCTCTTCGAATCAGTACTGCGTTTTGCAACCAGCACGTGGGCACACAGAGTGAACCTGGTCACCGACGAAAACATCAATCAGTACGGAGAAGTGTCGTACTTAGACTACCTGAAGCCTTCTGCACCACGCCAGTGGATGCAAATGGCTCTGAGCACTATGGGACTTAACTTCTGAGGTCATCAGTCCCCTAGAACTTAGAACTACTTAAACCTAACTAACCTAAGGACATCACACACATCCATGCCCGAGGCAGGATTCGAACCTGCGACCGTAGCGGTCACGCGGTTCCAAACTGACGCGCTTAGAACCGCACGGCCACACCGGCCGGGTCACGATCAAATACAGAGCTGCTAGGTAGTGGTTAAAAATGGGGAGGTACATACAATGACTGATGTACCGACACAGACGACACGTCACCTTAGAACTTGGCGTTTAGATACAAGGTAAGGTGAGTGCGATGTGTGATAAAGGACGTAGACTGCTCGACTTCCTCCTTGACATAAGAGAGCGATTGAGAATGAAACACATCGATTTCAGCCGCGGCATGGTACATTTCTTAACCGGAAACGCGCCTTGTTCCACACACATAGCCCGATTGAGTCTGAGAGAGACACCTACATGCGGGGAAGGATGTTCCCCATAACACACTGTCTTCTTCTGCGGGAAATACACGAACAATAGACGCACACTACACTCAGACTACACAGAAAAAGACATATACATACAAAACAATAAGAGACGAAGAACAATGGACGCAAGAATGGATGCAAACAGTATTTCAAAAGTAACACATGAAGACTGGCTGCTGACACAACAAAACAGTTATGCCTGCAAGCAACGTAACAACAATCTCCCGAGGGTGAACAGCGACACTCACAGTGGCAGCGAAAACAGTGACACTGTAGAGGAAGACGAGGAGGAAGACATCATGTGACAGTAAATAAGAATAAGGTGCTGGCGATCTAGGCGAGAAATCACCAAATGCTTTGCATCGATGAGCACCTAAAGTTAATGCGTACGATTAGCAATACACAGGATTAGCAATACTATTTCTGTACTAGCAACCAAACTTCTTTTGTTGTGACTGGCCGCAACAGCTGGAAGAAACCATTCCGAGGTATTCAGCGCAGGTCACAATCGGTGATGGCACTAACAAAGGCCCTTGCAGAATGGCTACGTAGACGTGACGGTGAAAATAAGGACAGTAAGTTGTTGGGCGAGGCGTCTGTCATTATCGCAACGGAGTCGTACACACCTGTCCGATCTCCCGCATCTGGCCGGCCGCCAACAGCTGTGACTCCTGCAGTGTTGGAACGTGCGGACACTCTCATTCGAGGTGATCGAAGGATCCCATTCAAAAACACCATCCTGCTGAACTGGAGTCTTTGCCGGTAGTACTGACACGATCGTCCACCAGCTGGGTTACTCAAAGGTGTGGGTCCGCTGGCTTCCTCGCCGCCTAACAGATGACAATCTGTGCGGAATTGTTTGTGCGTTACGAGACTGATTGTGTTCAAAATATGTTCAAATGTGTGTGAAATCTTATGGGACTTAACTGCTAAGGTCATCAGTCCCTAAGATTACACACTACTTAACCTAAATTATCCTAAGGACAAACACACACACCCATGCCCGAGGGAAGACTCGAACCTCCGCCGGGACCAGCCGCACAGTCCATGGCTGCAGCGACTTAGACTGATTGTAACAATTTTTTTGTAGAGCATCGGCACAGGGAGTGAAACAACGGTTCTTCACTTCGAACCGGAAACGAAACGGCAATTCACAGAGTGGCGCCGCGCCACCTCTCCTCCTAAGAAAAAGTTCAAAGCGGCGCCCTCAGCCGGTAAAGCCATAGCGACGGTCTCCTGGAACGCTGAGGAGGTTATTCTGTTTGATGTCCTCCCTCATGGCGCAACGATCAGCTCCATAGTGTATTGCTCTAACCTCAGTAAACTGAAGAAACGCAGCGTGTCCATCACCACAAAAATGGAAACGAACGTCTGCTTCTACATGAGAAAGCACGGCATCACACAAGCGCGCAACCAGAGAGGTGCTCACAAAATTTCGTTGCACTGTTATTCCTCGTCCACCCTACAGCCCGCATCTCGCACTTTCAGGCTTCCACATGTTTGGCCAAATGGAGGACGCTCTCTGCGGGAAGCAGTACGTGCATGACGGAGACGGTACTGATGCAGCATAGCGTTGGGTCAGTAGAGTGGCTCCATCCGGGCTTACAGGCCCTACCAGTATGGTGGCGTGAGGTCGTCGCATTGGAAGCACATTGTGTTGAAAAACAGGATTTGGTATCCGAAAGGTTGAGAGACACAACGGTGTTTTGGGATTCTGAATAAAACCAACCTGCTTCCAGAGAAAAAAAAAAGTGTCGCATTCCTTACTGAATACCCCTCGTACATAGATGGTCACATTAACCATAGTAGCTCATTGTTGGCAAGGTTCTGAGATTGACAGGGGTGGCAATTCGGTTATGACGGTTAACTATCACTGTTATTAAATCGCGAAGTTAGATTAGAAGTTCGTAGCGATCGCAGTGTGTGAGGACGAAAGACAAGACAAGCATATGACCAGGCCAGAACGCCCGACAGAGGGTTAGGTGCTTCCATAAAAGCTAAAAAGTTGTCACACCCGTCGATCCGTGTTAGGCTATTGCTGCTATGAGTTGTTGCCGTAAGCAGCAGTGGTTGGCGCCAGTCGTGGCGCAACTCAAGGTGGGATGGGGGGGGGGGGGAGGGGTAAGGGCTGGAGGGGGGCCTGTCTGCGGTCCGGTGTGCAGTGCTCTGTGCCCGTCTCTAAATCTAGTTCCTGGAACTCCACTCCGAATGTCCGTGTACGAATCTGTGTATTCTAGTGTCCAAGTCCGAATGTGCGTACGAAATATCTGTCCTGGAATTACCACTCATACACTCCTCCAGACATGGCTACTGTTTTTTGCGTGCCTATAATTTCCAACCATTCACTACACTTTTCGTCAGCACTGGCTACTGGTATAATCTTATAATGTTTCTCATCCTCGCTCCAGCACCTCCATAGAACTTCAAAATGGCTCTGAGCACTATGCGACTTAACTTCTGAGGTCATCAGTCGCCTAGAATAGAATTAATTAAGCCTAACTAACCTAAGGACACCACACACATCCATGCCCGAGGCAGGATTCGAACCTGCGACCGGAGCGGTCGCTCGGTTCCAGACTGTAGCGCCTAGAACCGCACGGCCACTCCGGCCGGCTTCCATAGAACTCCCAATATCTTTACCACCCTTCTCAATCTAAAAACTGGAAAGAACCTACCAAAGTTGAACCGTTCCTTTCCTAGTGGCTCATTTTCGCCATATTGGGAAACCAAAATGGAAAAAGCTTCCTATTTTCTTGGCGTTGGCTTTGTGGGGAACCAGTTACGCAGTTAAGTCGGAGTCAGTGATGTTTTTGGTATACTTGCCAAAGATGTTATCCGTGGCTGGAGCCACTACTTCTGCACAGCCAGACTAGACACCAGCGTTTCTCTGAAATCCCTCGCACTAGCGAGCAAGTTTTACTCGTCAACCTGGGGGCACGCTGCTCGATCCACAGGTTACGCTGTATGAGTGTGTGCGTGGGGGGAAAGGGGGGGGGAAGCGGTGGGGGTTGCGTTTCTAGAACCACGACTGCATCCCTGTGTGTTTCCCTTAGCCCTAGTAGTCTGCGGCCCGGCGCCAGCCTTGCAAGATTTCCCATGATAATATGAAAGCAACTGAAATCACAGCCATTTTCCTCCATAACGTTCCAAGTGCAATCAGCCTGTTTAATTGTTTTCAACATACGAATCTATCCTAGAACCACTCACGTACATGGATGAGATGTGGCTAGCCAGAATTGTTAGTCACCTCTCACACATAATGGGCCTATGTGAACTTCCACCACAAGCTGACTTGCATAGGTTGTGTTGTGACCGTAAACCTGTCTTTGAATTCTATTCGCACGACAGGAATTGTAAGCAACCTACGTAATGGAAGTCAGAGTAAATCTCCATTTTCAGTGCGGATCAGTGGACAGCACAATGTCCTTAGAGGAGTATGGGATAATGCGGTTTCCGTGCAATCTGTCAGTATTCTTCAGAGGTTCTTTTCAAGGTTGCCACTTCACAGCATGGGTGGTAGTCAGGACCGGAAGTTGTCTGCCAAATTGGCCGTCACCACAGCAGCGTCATTCCGACATTCAGCCACTATCGTGGCACAAAAGCATTGATGGTCTTTCTCGTAGTAATGGTCTGCAGGCTACAGAACCAACTATTGAGTGGGATGCGGACTACAGAACCACCTAATGACAGCTCCTCACAGCCTACGAGACCCCAACGGAGCTAGAAGCGGCGGTTTCGGTGGCAACTGGGTGGACTGTGGCGACCTAATCAGTGGACAACGTCTGAATGCGATCATTCTGGTCATTGCCAACAACATTACAATGTAGCACGTTAGTGGTGGGAGAAGAAGGTGGGCGAGGGAACACACGGAATCGAACTTGGACCATTGGCGTTTGGCTGCCTTCGATGAAGCACGCCCGTGCCTCACGCCTTAGGAGGGTGCACATGGCCAGGCAGCAGTTTCACGGGTCCAGCAGGAAGGTGATACAGTCGTGTTGCAACTATGTCGGACACATTTCATCGCTATCGCAAACAATTTCACAGCCGTTCTGCCAAGAGTCACCAATCTGTTTTCCACTATTACTTCGGCGATAGGTTCGTCTTTAAACACCATAATGCTTCCTCCTCGTGAACAGCTTTCTCCAGGACTTAGGAATCAACGGATGGCGTGTCCTGTCTTATCAGGTTCTATGCTGAATTTGCAGCTAAGTTAGCCCCTTTACGAACTATAATTTATCGTAGATCCCTCGAAAAAAAACCTGCCCATTTCTTGCAAAAAAAAGTGCAGGTCACATCTATCTACGAGAGGGGTAGTGGAAGTGATCCACAAAACTCCGTCCAGTATCCTTGACATTCATTTGTTGTAGAATTTTGGAACATATTCTGAGCTCAAGCGTAATGAGGTATCATGAAGAGAATGACCTCAATGCCAACCAGCATGAATTACGAAAAAATCGATCATGTGAAACCCAACTCACAAGTTTCTCACGTGACACACTTAAAGCTTTGGATCAAGGCAGTCAGATTTTTTATTTCCAAAAAGCCTTTGACCCAGTACCACACCTACGCTTATTGTCAAAGGTACGATAATATGGGGTATAAAGTGAAATTTGTGACTGGATTGAGGACTTCTTGGCAAGAAGGTGGCAGCATCTCATCTTGGATGGACAGTCATCGTCGGAAGTAACTTCTGGTATGCCCCAGAGAAGTGTGTTGGGACCCTTGCTTTTCATGTTGTATACTAATGTCATTGCAGATAATACTAAAATTAATCTCAGATTTTTGCAGATGATGCAGTTATTTGTGATGTACTGTCTGGAAGAAGCTGCGTACATATTCAGTCAGATCTTGATAAGATTTTAAAGAGGTGCAAGGACTGTGAACTTGCTTTAAATATTCTGGAATGTAAAACTGCGAACTTCACAAAAGGAAAAAAAACGTAGTATGCTCTCAATATAATATCGGTGAGTCCCGGTTGGAATTGGCCAAGTCATGCAAATGTCTGGGTGTAACACTCTGTAGATATATGAAATGGAGTGATCACATAGGTTCAGGTGTGGGTAAAGCACGCGGTAGACTTTTGGTTATTGGTAGAATACTTGGGAAGTGCAGTCTGTCTACAAAGGAGGTTGCTTACAAATCACTTGTGCGACAGGTTCTAGAATATTGCTCAAGTATGTGGAGCATGTACCACATAGGAGTAACAGGTGGTATTGAATGTATGCAGAGAAGAGCAGCACGACTGGTCGCAGGTTGCTTTCTTCCGTGGGAGAGTTCACAGAGATACTGAAGGAACTGAACTGGAAGACACTTGAAGACAGGTGTAAGCAGCCCGAGAAAGTCTCAACAACTGCCTTTAAATGATGACTCTAGGAATATACTGCAACCTCCTACGTATCGCTCACATAGGGATCGTAAGGATGAGATTAGAGTAATTTCTGCAAGCACAGAAGCATGCAAACAATTATTGTTCCCGCACCCCATACGTGAATGGAACGGGAAGAAACTCTAATAACTGGTACAGTGGGAGACACCTTCTGTCATGCGCCAAAGGTAATTTGCAAGTATAAATGTATATGTGGGTGTAGATGTGCTGGTGCGAATATAACTGAGGATACTTCGGTCCAGTTGCGACTTGGAGGATGTCACACCGGGAACCTCATCGCACGGCAGACAGCACCGGGAGCACCACTATGGAAGAGTGACAGGTGATGTCTCTGCCACCCTGTGGACAGTTTTCCAGCGGAGATGTGCGGTTTGGTATAGACTGTTTTCACTTACCTTATTTTTTTGTTTTGATTTGACACTACAGTATATTTTATTTTGTTTCATTCCCTGCTCCCTTCATTTATACTGACGCTCTATGTTGATATGCAGGTGGTGCAAAACGTTTGTGAGTTATTTATTTGCAGAGCTTGTGTCATGAGTAGGACGCTGACGGTGGCTGTGGCTCTACGTCGCACAACTTGAAGAAATAGCAGTAAAGTGCGAAATACACAAACATTTGTGAAAAAGAAAAAAATGGTCGAAACGAAACGGGACTTGAAAGTTTTTGTGATGCTTGTCTCGTTGTGATGCTTGCATTCTTCAAAGTAGCAGTAATACTATCTGCACATGGCAGCCATCTCAGTGTGAGCAGACGTTAGGGGACAATATCCTGATTGGAACTGGTCTATACCCTAAGCAACAATTACAACTCTTTCATCTACTGTGCACCCTCTGCAATTTTGTGTCGCATAAGACGTCAGTGGAAGCACCCCACGTTTTCTGTACAAAAAGATGCATGATGCGGGGGATGCGACAGAAACCCATAGTGTTCTTTCTTTAATCGTATAAGAAATCTAAGAACTCTTGGGGAGCAAAGAGATTCGTCGGGATAGGCATTAAGAGGTTTGAGGAGCGACTGACACAACCACTTTTGATGCAAATCAGACACTCATGACTTTAAAATATTAAGAGCAGTGCTCAGCTCCAAACTGAATGCCATACGGTGGAGAGGTCCTGTCATATGAGGTGATAATGAAGGCATCCGCGGTGCAAAGGATAACTGGAAATTTGTGCTGAGGACTATGGCACCAAACTGCTGAGGTCATCGGTCCCTAGGCTTACACACTTATTAAACTAACTTACGCTAAGGACAACACACACACCCATGCCCGAGGAAGGACTCGAACCTCCGACGGGGATGCAAAGGGTTTAAGAGCAGATATTTATTTATGTGGTACCTCAATATGTACATACATCAGTTATCTGTTATTTTTTCTCTGCACCGAACAGTCTTCCCACCAACACGTTAAAAGCCTTAGGACCTGATATGTCTGCATGATCGTAAGTACACCGTTAAGTGGACTACACCTGTCAGTAGGTTGGTCCCGGCGGAGGTTCGAGTCCTCCCTTGGGCATGGGTGTTTGTGTTTGTCCTTAGGATAATTTAGGTTGAGTAGTGTGTAAGCTTAAGGACTGATGACCTTAGCAGTTATGCCATAAGATTTCCCACACATTTGAACATTTTTGAACCTGTCAGTATAGACTAACCGTTCTGCATCTACACATCCACACTCCAACACCTAATCTGCTACACAAGAGAAGATAAACATTAATGGCTTGCCCTTGCCACACGTGGTTTGAGGTAAGTCTGCCTCAGTAACTGCGTGGTCAGCGCCGCGGGTTGCTAAGCGAGGGGGTTATGGTTCGATTCCTGGCCAGGTGGGAGGTTTTCTCCACTCGGCAACTGCATATCGTATTGTCCTTCCGTTCGTATCGTCATAGTTGTTATTATTATTGGGATGGTTGAATGAACACGGTCCGAGAACCATTAAACTGAAAAAAAAGCACTTGGAAGTATTAACTAACCGAAAAACATACTACTCCTAATAGTTATAATTATTAGTGTGCAAGTGAAGTAGCCGCGCGGGATTAGCCGAGCGGTCTGGGGCGCTGGAGTCATGGACTGTGCGGCTGGTCCCGGCGGATGTTCGGGTACCCCCTAGGGCATGAGTGTGTGTGTTCGTCCTTGGATAATTTAGGGTAAGTAGTGTGTCAGCTTAGGGACTGATGACCTTAGCAGGTGAGTCCCATAAGATTTCACACACACTTGATTTTTCAAGTGAAGTAAATACTGAAGTAATGTTGTTGAGTAGACTATCCTCAGTTACCAATGAATATATCTCCACTTACATGAGATGAGCAGAGACGAACTGCGAATAATTCTGATGGTGATACAGACCATAAATGGGTAAATATGCTATCAGAAATACCCTTCACAAACGGCAGATCGTTATGGCCCACTACATGGGAAATGCAAGTCTGAAACGGTGAAGCTGGTGGCGTACTACCGTCGAGAACGTCTGTGGAAAGTAGTTGAAGGATGGCGAAACCACGAGTAGGCGTCGAGGTGTTGAGTATCCACGCTGCATTACTGAGAGAGGACGTTGGAGCCTTGCCCGCTTTTTGGAGCAGGGTAAGCGGTGAGCTGTGGCAGAACTGACAACAGACTGCAGTATTGGCACCGGAACAAGTGTTTCGGAGCACGCCGTTCAGTGTACATTGTTGAACATGGGACTGCGCAACAGACCATTCTTACGATTTCCCTTGCTAACACATCATCATCAGCTGCGACTGCAGTGGCAACGGAATCATTCGGTCTGGGCCATGAATCAGTGGAGACATGTAGCCTGGTCTGATGAAGTTCGTTTCTTGTTACACCAAGTCGATGGCTGTATCCGACTACACTGTCATTCCGGCTAATACCTTCAGGTATGCATGGCGCCATGAACCAAGGGCAATGGGAGTAGTATTGCGCTGTTTGTGTGTGTGTGTGGGGGGGGGGGGGGAGGGGTTTGAGTGGCATTCAGCTGGGCTTAATCGAAGGTAACAACATGACAGCTGTGAAATATGTAAGCGTTTTTGCGGACCAGCTGCATTCCACCAATCTTCACTCATTCTCAGCAGTGATGAAATCTTCCAGCCAGCAGAATACTTGCTGTTTTACTTTTTATTTTCGTGAAAGCTTATTGAAGATGACAGTTGAGGTCGCCGAGGTACCCAGATGCAACCGAAGCATGGGCAGTACGAACCATCTGTGTACCTTCATGACGCTAGGCTCTTGATCGTCTTGTCGCATAAAACCAGTCGTGGTGTTAGAAAAGAAAAGTGCAACTGGAGCCGTCATTTGTTTCCAAATAACTGTCAGTATCACAAGGCCAGAATTGTGCTATAGTGGTTTGATGAGCATTATAATGAACTCAAATTGATATGTTGGCCATAAAAAAAATTGTTTCAAATGGCTCTAAGCACTATGGGTCTTAACATCTGAGGTCATCAGTCCGCTAGACTTAGAACTGCTTAAACCTAACTAACCTAAGGAGAGCACACACTGTGGTGTCACCGCCAGACACCACACTTGCTAGGTGGTAGCTTAAATCGGCCGCGGTCCATGTAGTACATGTCGGACCCGCGTGTCGCCACTGTGATCGCAGACCTAGCGCCACCACCTAGGCAGGTCTCGTGATACGAGAGTGGACTCGCCCCAGTTGTACGAGAACCAAGCTACCGCCCAGTTGTACGAGAACCAAGCTACCGCCCAGTGGTACACGAACCTAGCTATCGCCCAGTTGTACGAAGCCTTTCTCTCTCATTAGCCGAGAGACATAATAGCCATCAGCTAAGTTAATGGCTACGAACTAGCAAGGAGCCATTTGTATCAGTGCCTATAGCTTACGAGTAATCAAGAGAGATGTATTCCAAGGAATTATTAAAAGTTAAGTAAAAAGCATCTACATACTTTTCTTCTTATTCATTCATAAGTTCTCATGTTCCAGACTTCACGCCCGTCTGCGTTATGCCGAGCGTGCACTATCGGCCACAGCGTTAGTTTAGCATTCCTTTTCAGCAATCCACATCACGGTGTCGGTCCAGCTACCGACACTACAATTATTGGCGACGAGATAAAGAGTTTGTATTAATTCATTTGCACCATTGGCCGATTTCAAGTGTTCTGATTGCTTACATTTAATTGTGTCATGGCTTCGCCACAATCTCCAGATGTACTGTCCGAATTTTATCGCTTGCAGAATCAGCAGACGCAGGCGTTACTGGATGCCCTTGGACAGCTCGTCCAGGGTCAACGTGCGCTGCACACCGATGCGGCCGCCGCCGCTTCTTCGCTACCGCTGCCACTGAACGCTGTTGCACCTCCCTTTCGACCATACGTGGCAGCCGATGAGACCTGGCAAGAGTGGTCTCGTCAGTTCGCCTTTCACATGGCTGCCTACAGAATTCAAGGTAATGAGCGGCAGCCGTTTTTGCTTTCTTGTGTCGGTGTGTCCACATACCGGGTGATAGTGAAATTGTTTCCCCGCCGCGACGTAGCAACTTTGTCATACGAGGAAATTTTGTCTGCATTAGATGCCTATTTCAAAGAAACAGTTAATGTGGTTGCAAAACGGTATACGTTTTTTCGTACAAAACGTACGGCCGGTCAAACTAATAGGGAGTGGGTAGCAACATTGCAAGGACTTACTAGGGACTGTGCCTTTGAATGTGACTGTGGTCTTTCTTATTCAGATACAATGGTGCGTGATGCAATTGCACAGAACGTTTCTGATGTTCGCATACGGGAGCAAATTTTGAAACTAGTTAATCCCTCCCTTCACCAAGTGATAGACATATTGGATAGACAGGACACACTTGACTGTGCTCAGGAATCTTTTGAAACTTCGCCAGCTGTGTGTAACATTAACCGGCCCGCCGGGCGCGCTCGCACAACGCGGCCCGGTCAACTGCCCTCGCGGCCGTCCGCACAGCTGCCGCCGCGCGCTAAGCCAGGTGTGCCGCGCCAGCACACACAGGTAGTGAAATCGTGCCCGCGGTGTGCTACTAGACATTCGCGTGAACATTGCCCGTCACGCCAAGCTATTTGCTTTTTCTGCAATAAGACAGGACATGTTCAAAGTGTTTGCCAGAAAAAGCTCAGATCAGACAATCACAATCATTCCAGGCCCTTTGCTTCGCGCCGGAATCGAACCAAGGACACTCAGGCTCGTGGACCTTCGCCTATGGACATTCATGTCGTTAATTCCACTTCGTCCAGTGACACTTTCTCTAACAGTGACTGTGATCGTCCCACAAAAACTGTGCGTCGACGTCGCCGGAAATCACGTCAATTAGCAAGTGATTCTGTACCAGTGTCTGTTCCAATTGCACAAAACAGTCGCTCTTGTCGTCAGCACGACAATAAACTTTTTGTGGACTTAGACTTTGAAGGCCAAGTGATACCATTCCAGCTCGATACCGGAGCTGCAGTTTCATTGCTCAATCACGACACATACAAACAACTGGGCAAACCTCCGTTGCGTTCCGCAAATGTTAAGTTAACTACGTATTCCGGACAGAAAATTCCTGTGTTAGGACAGTGCAGCCTTCTTGCAACATACAAGGGACAAACAAAACTTGTGTCATTTTACGTTCTTCGTTCTTCTTCTGCAGTGAACTTATTTGGTCTAGATTTATTTAAGTTGTTTAACATGTCTATTGTAAATCAGGTCCTATCAGTGAATCAGACTGTGCCTACAGACAGTGTTTCTCGGCTGTGTGACGAATTTGCAGACATTTTTGCACCGGGCTTAGGTTGCGCTAAAAACTATGAAGCACATTTAGAACTGCAGGTAAACGCGCAACCGAAATTTTTCAGGGCGCGCAATGTTCCCCACGCATTGCGTGATGAGGTCGCAAGAACGTTACACGATCTCGAATCACCGGGTGTAATTGAACGTGTGCAAGCTTCTCTCTGGGCCTCACCCTTAGTAATTTTGCCAAAACCTTCCGGAAAATTGAGACTTTGCGTGGACTTCAAGGCCACAGTGAATCCACAGCTAGTGACTGCTACTTTTCCTTTGCCCCGCCCGGAAGATCTTTTTGCTAAACTGTGCCCGGGAAAATAATTTTTCAAAGTTGGACCTAGCCGATGCGTACTTGCAAATTCCGGTGGACGACGAATCCCAGCGCGTATTGGTGGTTAACACGCATCTTGGATTGTACCGCTTCAAAAGACTGCCATTCGGGTGTGCATCCGCCCCTGCCTTGTTTCAGCAATATTTACAAACTATTTGTGCGTCGGTCCCTACTGCAGCAAACTATCTGGACGATATAGTGATCTCCGGACAGACAGAAGAAGATCATCTTGCGAATTTACGAACATTATTTCAGGTCTTGCGGCAAAATGGTCTTCGCTTGAGGAAGGACAAATGTGTGTTTTTTGCTCGTGACTTACCATACCTGGGACATGTCATTAATGCCCAAGGCATACATCCGAGTCCAGAGCACCTCCGTGCCATACAAGACTTGCCGTCCCCTAAAAATCTGAAACAGCTACAGAGTGTGTTGGGTAAAATTAATTATTACCATAAATATGTGCGCAATGCCTCTTCCATTTCAGCTCCGCTTCATCGCTTACGCCGTAAAGGTGTTCCGTTCGTCTGGACGACGGAATGTGAACGCGCCTTTCGCCAGTTGAAATCGGCGTTGCTTTCTAATACTTGCCTTACGCCATTCGATCCCCAGAAACCCCTTTTGTTGATGGTAGATGCATCGGATTTCGGGATCGGTGCTGTGCTTGCGCACAAAGTTGGCTCGCATGATCGCCCTATTGCCTTTGCGTCCAAATTGCTCTCGTCTGCGCAAAGAAATTATTCACAGATAGAGAAAGAAGCTTTGGCTCTCGTGTTTGGTGTTACTAAGTTCCATGATTTCTTGTATGGTCGTCACTTTACCATCATCACAGACCACAAACCTTTGACATCGCTTTTTCATCCGACCAAGCCTGTACCTCCACGTACAGCGCAGAAATTCATTCGCTGGTCTATTTTCCTCTCGCAGTACCGCTACGATATCTTGTATCGGTCCACTGCTAAGCACGGAAACGCCGATGCGTTGTCCCGTTTGCCTGTTGCTGAGGATAAAGCATTCGATTCTTCCGAACTTGCTTGCATGTTCATTGATTCGGAAACCGATGAAGTGGTCGACTCGTTTCCGATTGATTTTCGTCGTGTCGCTACAGCCACAGCTGCTGACCCTGTCCTTGCTACTGTTTTACGTTTTGTTGCTACGCAATGGCCTTTGTCAAAGTCTCGGATCGAGGATCCGTTGGTTCGCCGATTTTTTGCTCACAAGGACAGACCTTTTGTTCGTCGTGGTGTTTTGTTGTTGCGTTCTGATAATGATCAGTCCAGAGTCGTGGTCCCACGTTCGTTACAGTCCTCTGTCTTACGGCTTCTTCACCAAGGACATTGGGGTATAGTGCGAACGAAACAACTTGCTCGTCAGCACTGTACTTGGTTCGGAATCGATGCTGCGATTACGAATATGTGTTCTTCGTGCCCGGCGTGTGCCGAACAACAGTCCGCACCGCCGCGGAAAGTCTTTGCGTGGCCAAAAGCCACTTCCCCTTGGCAACGCTTGCACATTGATTTTGCTGGTCCATTCTGGAATGCTCGATGGTTGGTTCTGGTCGACGCCTTCAGTAATTTTCCTTTTGTTGTCCGGATGTCTTCCACGACGTCCTCCGCCACCATCCAAGCGTTGTCTGCTATCTTTTGCATTGAAGGTCTTCCGCAGACTATTGTTTCCGACAATGGCCCACAATTCATGTCCGCAGAATTTCAGTCATTCTGCCAGGCCAATGGTATTCAACATCTGACATCCGCGCCGTTTTCGCCTCAGTCCAACGGTGCCGCTGAACGATTGGTCCGGACTTTCACGTCACAGATGTTGAAATTGAAAGAGTCGCATTCTCGGGAGGACGCATTGTTGCTCTTTTTGTCTTCGTATCGCTCTCAGCCCCGAGATGGTCGCTCGCCGGCTGAGTTGCTCCACGGTCGTCCTCATCGCACCTTGATGTCTTTGCTGCATCCGCCGCATCAGGTTCCTGTGCAGCGGCAGACTCCTGCTTTTGCTCCAGGCGACGTTGTATATTATCGCAACTATCGAGGTTCACGGCGTTGGCTCGCAGGGCGCATTCTTCGCTGCCTCGGCCGCGCGATGTATTTGGTTTTGGGGGCCTCTGGTGAGGTGCGTCGGCATCTCAATCAGCTGCGCCTCTGTCGTCGCTCGGGTTCTGCCGCTCCCCGTCTGCTTTCAGCGACGGTGCCGTCCGGTCAGCGCCCTGGGGACCCATCTACTGGCTCGCCTCATCCCCAGGTGTTACCGACGATGCCTTCCGTTTTGCCCCATGGCGACGCGCCGCCGCCGCTGCAGCAGCAGCAGCCGCCGCCGCCGCCGCTTGTTCTCCCGCCGCCGGCGCCCGCATTCGACGCTTCGTTGCAGCCGCCAAGCGCCTCCCAGGGTCACGCGCCGCCGATCGCTTCCCGTGACCAGCTGTCCTCCGCCATGGAACTCCCGACCGCTCCGGACCACATGACGTCATCGCGCGTCGGCTACCCCGACGCAATGGAGGTCGACACTTTGGCCCCTCCTGTTTCTTTACGGGCGCATACACCGCATGTTGACGTGCACCCTGGACTAGTTTTGCAGGCGTTTCCTAGCTCCCCTCGGACCGGATGGCCGGGTGCGGGTGGCACAGCCTCGCCTGTTGTTAGGCTCCCCACCTCATCGCATACGTCAACATGTGGTCCTCCCCACGGCGGGCGGAAGCCTTATCTCACGACCGTTCGCCGATTTGCGGGGGAGGAATGTGGTGTCACCGCCAGACACCACACTTGCTAGGTGGTAGCTTAAATCGGCCGCGGTCCATGTAGTACATGTCGGACCCGCGTGTCGCCACTGTGATCGCAGACCTAGCGCCACCACCAAGGCAGGTCTCGTGATACGAGAGTGGACTCGCCCCAGTTGTACGAGAACCAAGCTACCGCCCAGTTGTACGAGAACCAAGCTACCGCCCAGTGGTACACGAACCTAGCTATCGCCCAGTTGTACGAAGCCTTTCTCTCTCATTAGCCGAGAGACATAATAGCCATCAGCTAAGTTAATGGCTACGAACTAGCAAGGAGCCATTTGTATCAGTGCCTATAGCTTACGAGTAATCAAGAGAGATGTATTCCAAGGAATTATTAAAAGTTAAGTAAAAAGCATCTACATACTTTTCTTCTTATTCATTCATAAGTTCTCATGTTCCAGACTTCACGCCCGTCTGCGTTATGCCGAGCGTGCACTATCGGCCACAGCGTTAGTTTAGCATTCCTTTTCAGCAATCCACATCACGGTGTCGGTCCAGCTACCGACACTACACACACATCCATGCCCGAGGCAGGATTCTAACCTGCGACAGTAGCAGCAGCGCGGTTCTGGACTGAACCGCCTAGAACCGCTCGGCCACAGCGGCCTGCTGGGCCATCAATTTCACCTGATCTGAACCACAATGGAAAACATCTGAGATGTTACCGGGGGGCATCCCGCCAGTAATTTACGGATATTGCGTGACCTGAGCATAGATACTTGGTGTCACACACCTCTGGAAACCTACCAAAGGCTTGCTGGATCCACGCGACGCGGAATCGCTGCTGCATTGAGTTACAAAAGTGGGCCAAGTAAATGGTCATTACGTTTTGGCTCAACAGCGTATTATTTCTGATAAATAACATAAAAGTGTTGCAAAGCTGTGTCCCACAAAGTACAGAAACACAACGAAACAAAAGAGACCGCATACATAATAAGCTACGGTGTCATGTGTTTCATGTTGGCCGTAATTGGTCTGCTAAGGTTTCCGCCACACAGTCATCTGAGATACTTTGAATTACATTGCCCTGTTACGCTGTTATGCTCCTAGCCAGCACATGGAGTCATGTGAATGCAGAATTTACATGCTGCCATGAGCCTTGGACATGGAGCACTTGAGACGCTGACTAGTGATCGTCCCTAGTTAGGCACTTCTAGTTAGAGACTGCCAGCGGGCAATGTTTGCTGTCAAAAAGAGAGAGGTTCTCTTACTTTTCAACGGAGGCTACACCTCACTCAGCTGCTCGAAAAAATGTTTGAGAAGGATACATGCAACTGCATTTAGACACCCTTGTGGAATAACCACGAATTGCTTACCTAGGCCAAGTGTCTTGAGATGTACTCAGCAATAAGCTTATTTCCATGTTTCATAAAAAATTAAAATTAATAAATCTTTTGTGTGTTATAAGATATTTATTCCTTGTTAGCTACCTTTCTTTCACGTAATATATTTGTATTTCTATAATAGCATTGTTGATTTATTTCCAGCAGTATTATAAGGTTTTCATATGTTTTCTGCTACTTTAAACAATTCACCGCTGCTGCACTGGTACAAAGATGAATGAGTTCACTGCAAGGGTAGTGAATAAGATGCTTGACCCTGTTTTTAGTTTTATCTCTGGTTCACTTGCTAGTCAGTCAGTTGTGCAGCGCTGGAACTGGGGCATTTTTATTTGGCACACAGTAGCGCGTAATTGCGTTTTTCAGTGAATGGGATCTATTGCGAGTCTGCGAGAACCTATCTGGTATACTTCATTATACAGATTAAAACTTGTTTATAAAGCTATTTTATTCTTTGTATTAATGGAGAAAATTTTTAGAGGAATTTTTAAAGGTAACCCAGGCGGTAGAATAAGATGTTTGTCAGAACTGTTAATTATTTTTCATCAGTATTAATTTGATCTCTCTGTTTTCGTTGTGTCACAAATTGCGAAACTGGTTGAGATGTCTGTAGCTTTTTTAATGTGAGAGTTTCGCAGTTTTCTGAGTCTTCTTACGTTGTACAGTTCTTTTTCTCAATAGTCAGAGTTTAATTTTTCAAGAACGGTTTCCTTAAAATGAAATCCATAAACCCTCCTCCCTCATACTCAGTAAAGTTTTAAATATGTTGTCGTCTGTGCATTGCACCTTACGCCACGCACAGCAACGTCGTTCCTGACAAAAAGTTGAGTAGATTATTTTTCTTTAATTGCTTTATCTGCTGATTTTCCTTTCTTTGGGAAAAGGTAGAAAGTCAGTTCATCAGACACAAAATAGCTTGCTCAACAAGAGGTAAGTCACTTGCATTCTTATGAGGAAACAGTACGTAGTCGGAATTAGCAGGTATGGTGCTAACCAAGCACATTCATTTTCAGAGAACGGTGTTCGTAATTTCATATAGTTTCTTTTCTTATCTTCCTTTTTTGAGTAGAGTAGTAATTTATTTTTGTACTTATTCCAAATCAAACATTGCACTTCTTACCACGCAACTTTCATTATGTACATCGGTACTGAATTCCAGTTGCATAGTTTTCACTGAGCACACAATTACTTTCTTTTGTCAATTAACTATCCGGCTGCTGTAGCCGAGCGGTTCTAGATGCTTCAATACGGAACCGCGCTGCTGCTACCGTCGCAGGTTCAAATCCTGCCTCAGGCATGGATGTGTGTGATGTCCTTAGGTTAGTTAGGTTTAAGTAGTTCTAAGTCTAGGGGACTGATGACCTCAGATGTTAAGTCCCATAGTGCTTAGAGCCATTTGAACCTTTTCGTCATTTAATTAGATCCATTTTCATTATTTCCAATCCTGCATTCCATTAAGTATTTACACATATAGACAGTATTTTTAGTAGAAAGCTTCTTACAGAATGACCCTAGTAAATCACTAATGGTGCAAAAATCCATCCACAGAGCTCTCCTTAAACTATAAAAATTACCCGTGGAATGTACATATGCCGTCAGAGTACGTATTCGTTGGACTACGATTCTAGGGGCCGCATGGTGGTAGGACACCTTGTTACAGGTGGGCCGCTGCATAAACGAGAGGCCAGTATAGCTAGAACCACTACATCGTCTGCGGTAGCAGACTAACAATAAGCACATCGAACGGGAGACACACGAAGTGCATCTGCATACAACAGCGCCCTATATTTCAAGAATGAAAAGTTAGGCAGGCGTAACGGAAAAGTGTTATGACGCCGGTCTATAAACGAGGGTCACGTCATGTCTTAGTCTTATGTCCAAAATTGCCGGCCGGTGTGGCCAAGCGGTTATAGGCGCTTCAGTCTGGAACCGCGAGACCGCTATAGTCGCAGGTTCGAATCCTGCCTCGGGCATGGATGTGTGTGATGTACTTAGGTTAGTTAGGTTTAAGTAGTTCTAAGTTCTAGGGGACTGATGACCTCAGATGTTAAGTCCCATAGTGCTCAGAGCCATTTGAACCATTTTTGTCCAAAATTGGTTTGATGCAGTTGGTCGCACTACACTATTCTGTTCATTCTTCTTCATCTCTGCATAACTGCCGCTGCCTATGTCCATTTGAAGTTGCTTCCTGAATTCCGTAGGCAAGGTGATTTAGCTGTCCCTGTCGATGTGCTTCTATGCAACTCGACACGACACAACAATACGGTCGGCCAGTTCACTCTAGATATGTGAAGCACTTTGTCAAAATGTCGCAGAACAACTAGAAAAGCGCCGGTCGCGGTGGCCGTGCGGTTAAGGCGCTTCAGTCCGGAACCGCGTGACTGCTACCGTCGCAGATTCGAATCCTGCCTCGGGCATGGATGTGGGTGATGTCCTTAGGTTTGTTAGGTTTAAGTAGTTCTAAGTTCTAGGGGACTGATGACCTCAGATGTTAAGTCCCATAGTGCTCAGAGCCATTTGAACCATTTTTTGAACTAGAAAAGCATTCGAAGACATCTGAGAGCTATCGTACAATTTTTTTTATGAAACTAGTATCTTATCGCAGCGAGTTATATATTAATCTTTTCATTCGGTTATATACCCGTAAGCTGTTACTTCCACGCTTCCCATTTTGATATCTCCTGTCAATTTTTTTTCCGATGGCGAAACACACTTTATAAGGAACAATTGTGAACCATTTACGAAAGATCAAGTACGATGAATGGAATGAACTTACAGAGACATCCAAAACCCATATCACTAGGATCACGGGGTCCAGGGTTCGTTTCCTGGCCGGTCGGGGATTCTTCCCCGCCCGGGTAATGGGCGTTTGTGTTGTCATCATCATTCGGGCAAATGGCGAGACAGGGCAGTGTAAAGCTTGGGAATTCGTGCGGGCGCTGATAATTTGTCACTGAGCGCTCCACAAACCAATCATTATCGTCATAACCATCTGTATCACTACAGCGCTTATTACACAAAAAAAGATTGGAGACACTTTGGATAAATATGGCGGAAGTAAGGTAGACATTGGTCCAAAAATATCGTGTAACTTGTGATCAATCCTCTCTTGTATTTGTTACTGTGTGATTCCGTTTGCTAACAGTCGCAGAGAGCTCTGACAGGGAACTTATATCGACTAAGTGGCTAACGCCTGTCTGGATACCGTTCCTGATACAGACGTAATGTGGGTTGCAAAAAAGACTTCGGTAGGGACACCTGAATCACCGTTATCTGTCGATTAGTATGTGAAGAAATTTCTCAAATAAAAGTGCTAGTGAGTGTTTTATTGTTGTACTGATCGTAACACTGGTGAATAAGCGTTTAACGTGTGGCAGCACTCCCCCTGTGAGGAAACCTCGCCGCACCCCTCCCCCCTGTTTCTGTGGCGTGAACACGATGGTGGTGTCACCTGGTCAGGCCTTTACTTCGCGTACTTAGCCCTCCGACTGTTTAACCATTTGTCAGGCACCGTAGGTAAAACCGTCTTCTACGATAGCCATTCCGATATACAGTTTTGAGGTTGTGCTGACCTGAGAAGAACAACAATGATTCCGTGGAGTGAGAACAACGGAAATAGTGACACGATGTCCTAACATTCCACGCGGGGAATAACGTTCTCTGCCATGATTTACGAAATCCCGTTAGGGGACGGGCGTGTGTCACGTACCCCGAAAGACATGCTCTATGCTGCATTCTGTCCCAAATAAATGTTGCCGCGTGGGATTGGCCGAGCAGTCTAAGAGGCTGCAGTCATGGACTGATCCCGGTGAAGGTTCGAGTCCTCCCTCGGGCATGGGTGTGTGTGTTTGTCCTTCGGATAATTTAGGTTAAGTAGTGTGTAAACTTAGGGACTGATGACCTTAGCAGTTTCACACACATTTTTGAACAAATAAATGTTGCTCCAGCTAATTTTAGGCACGGAATCATACGCAAGAGGGTCAAGAGCACACGACAGACCTAAACTGGCACGCCGGCCACGGAGAAGTAAGTGTTGCGACGAGTACAGAATGATGCTGAAAAATGCATGCGATGATTTTTGGCCGCTGAGGGAATAACCACGCTGTGCGTGGTCAGCTCTGCTCTTCAGAAACAGTTAAGCGTGTGCCAGCTCTTAGGTCACCAAGCGCCCGTGAAGGAGCAATGACAACAACCCACCCAGGAAGTTGCCTATCTGAAGGCGTGAAGTTACTCGTTGCGACAATACGGAGCGGGTGATTCGTCTACACGTGCTGACACGAGCGTCCTCTAGTATAACTACGGAAAGGTGCATATTAAGAATCTAAATGTTGGGAGGCGTGTTCAGAAGGTGTGCTGTGACCAACATATTACGAGTCGAAAATTGTGATACGTGTTCAGAAAGTATGCTGTGAGCCTAATGGACTGTGATTTTTTGTTTTTCGAGTGTTGGCAACTGATTGGGAGAGAATGAATCATCTGACCAGAGCAAACATCACCGGAACATGGCGTCGTTAAGCTCACGTTGTAGTGTCCAGCTGTGTGAAAGCTGTGAGTAAGACATCTCGTCAAGCGCTAGCCATGTGATGTGATTCGCAGAAAGAATAACACCTACCTAATTTTTTCATAAACCAAAACGATTTAAGGCGAATGTGTTATGAACAGAACGAGTATTTCTATGGGGTGTGGAGAGTTTAGTGGAGGCAGAACCAGTGTTCATGACGAACAGAAAAGTGGAACACCTTTCGTTTTGGCTGCCGAGTTAGTGCAAAAAGTTGAGGAAACTTTTCGTGAACACTGCTGACCGACACTCGATGAAATACCTGTAATCTTTCCGCAACAGTCCGGAACTCTCTATGCGAGACACTCACAAGGACACTGGGATACCTGGAATTGTGCTCAACATGGGTACCAAAACAGCTGACAGAGCACCACAAGAAAAACTGGATCAGTAGCGCTAGCGAGGTTCTTTTGCGTCTTGAATTGAAATGTGAGGATTTTTCTGACGGGCGTCTCATTACACGCCTCAGACGAAAAGTCAGAGGCCTGAGGTGCCACACCAACCCCGCTTCTGCCACTAAATTAAAAACCACGATTTCGGGCAAACGAAAAAAAAGTCATGGAACTGAAAAGGCACGTTTTGGTTGAGCTTCTACCTCAGGGAGAGAGCAAAACAACCGTAGCGGTCTCGCGGTTCCAGACTGTAGCGCCTAGAACCGCTCGGCCACTAAGGCCGGCTGTTGCACGACAACGCCCGGCCTCACACATCACACAGCCTTAGCCTCAAGGCGTTCTTGGACATATATTGGCTGGGATGTTTTGTAACGCTCCCCATATATCTGTCACTTGGCGTCATCAGGTTATTACCTTTTCATCTCCCTGAGGGCAGAAATGAGAAGAATTTAAAAAAAATTCGTGCTGATGAGATAGCTGTTTAGTGCCCTCCGCCATAAATCATCATTAAAATTTCAACCGACTAGCGGATGCAGAAAGAGGGTCTGAAATGGGTGAAGGAGTTGACCGGAGTGTTTTTCGAAGAGGGTACAAAGAAGCTTGTGCCACTTCTCACCACACGAATTGTACGGAATAGTGATTGTGTGGAAAAATAGTCAATAAGGGTATCAACAGTTTATTGTTATTCTTTAGAAATACATTTTTTCTAAAAAGATATAAATATCTAGTGCCCTTAATTTTGGTCATGGCTCGTACTAACGAAAACCCGTGAGGTGAATATGACGGTGGTGTAAGGAGTGGTCGAATGGAAACGAGGCAGATATAAAAAAAAAGTAGGTAAACTGTTTATTATCAGAATAGTAATGCATATTTCCCACTGTGAGAGAACACTGTCAATGCCTTCGTGGAAAAATGCTTGCAATTTTCTACCGACCCATGTTTGTACCCACCCAGGCGGTTACCTTTCCGCCCGATGCAAATCGACGGCCGTGAATAGCATTTCTTGACGCTTCCAAAAAAGAGGAGAGATTAGGATTGCACAGAGGGTGCGTAAAGACTTTTGCAGCGTAGTTCAGACGCCCAAAAATGTTGACGGACTGCATCATTCTGTTGCAGGGTAATGCCCACCAGCTCACTGAAAGCTTGTTCCGAATACGCTGTAGAAGCTTTTCTAGAAAGCACTCACATATCCTCCACACAGTCAAAGTCTCTCCCCAGGCGATTTCCATATTTTTGGAGCCCTGAAAGAAGAAATTCGTGGCCGCCAGTTTGCGTCGGACGAAGAGGTGCACGCCTGGGTACAATCGTGGTTCCGTAGGCATTCCGTGGAGGCACTGACCATCGTCTGTCACAGTAATGTAGCAACAGTTAAGGCGATTACAATTTAAATAGTAAGTAGTCAACTTGCTTACTTTCTGTTTTTTGTTTTCATTTCTCAGGCTCGAGACGCTTGGAGACAGCCTTTTAAAGACAGCACTGCGCCGCAGTACACGCCCGCCGGATGTGCTGACGGCTGCTGACACCCCTGACTCTGCGCTGAGAGACCGTCCCCAGCTTCACGTCCACCACTGTCACTGAGGTGACAAGAGACGTGGAACACCCCTTAACATCGTGTCGGAGCTCCTTTTGCCGAGCGTGCAGCAGCTGCTCTGCCTGGCGTGGAGTCAAAAAGTCTTTGCAAGACCCTTCCGGAAATAATGAGGCATGCTGCCTCTATAGCCGTCAATAACGGCGGAAATGATTCCGAAACACGATTTTGTACACGAACTGACTTCTCGATTGTGTCCGAAAAAGTTCGATGGGATTTATGTCGGGATCAGTCTGGCCAGATCATTAGCTCAAATTGCCCAGAATGTTCTTCAAACCAATTATGAACAGCCGAGGACTAGTGACATGGCACTTTGTCATCCATAAAAATTCGATCGACATGAAGACCAGGAATGGCTGCAAATGGTCCCCAAGTAGACGAACTTAGCGGTTTCCAGTCAACGATCGGTTCAATTGGACCAGAGGACCCAGGCCACTCCATGTACAGAGAGACTGTAAGACGTCATGGTCTCCTGACCTTCATTGCTTACATATTCCGCCCTCACAATCATATTCTGCACATCAAGACGCTTCATCCGAACCCAAACTCGATAAGATAAAGTCAATGTTGTATGAATTCATGTAAACGATATGCAATTAACAAATAAGCACACCGTGGCTGAAACACTCGAGGCTGGCGTACACACATACATTCCAGACACGACAGTCAGAGAAGCTTTTAGTTTGGGAGAGAAACTACACAACAGGACGCTGGTCCCTTCAGAGGACGACCCAGCCTATGTCGGCCGGTGACTGCCCATGTAGCGGACAGCGAGGGCCAGAGGGGAAGGAGGAACGACCCCGAGTTTGGCTTAAAACCAAATTCCGCTACATTGTGTGGGAGCGGCCAGCCTATGAATTCTTTACACACAGCACGCAGTTTCAGAGATTTTCAAAGGGAGACAGCAAACGCCAAACGCCGCTATAGTTTTCCAGATTGGTCGCCTTAAACGAAAGGTCATTCTCCCGTTTTAGAAGAGCAATGCTGATTGGCAGATGATATTTCTGACGCCTTGAGCTGAAGGAGTAATGGAAGAGACTTAAAGATATACCCCTTCACATCTGGCGTGGAGAGGCGCCGTTCCGTTGTCGTTCTTGGAGCGAGGAACAAGTCTCTCCTCAGTACTTCACTGGGAGAGCACCTCTGTCGAGAGCGAATCGAAGTGCGACTCTCTATATTGAGTCCTTGCTATTAAGCGTTGTTCACTGTGTTGGCCGACACACATATTGTGCTGTGTGAACGGACAGAGGTATAGCTAAATGCCTGTGGGCGAATTCTTGAGTGGCACCACAGAGGACTGGTTGTCTGACCAGTGTACCAAGCCAATAGTTAGACTAGGGGCAAATAGGAACCCTTGCTTCATCAAGGCGTAGGGAGAGTTTGATTGGCGAAGGTCAATCCAGATAGAACGAGAGTTATGTTATTTGTCAGCAGTGAGAGGCGCAAACAGCAGTCATCACAGCTTACGGTATTGTGTGCTACAGCTATTGCAAACCACGCATTTCCTCCACAACAGTACACTTCACTGCATTTCAAACGCGACAGCCTCGACCGTACCTAGCAACATTCTAAAGGATAATTATTCAAGTTGAGTAGGCGCGCCTCTCAGCCATTCTGCCAAGTCAACAACAATCTTAAGCTTTGTATAGAAATTTCATTAGCGAATCCTATCCTTGAGAGGTAACTTCACATTCCGAAAAGAACCAGAATATAACTTGTTCAATTCACAACTAAAAGTCCCACTGTGATTTCTCAGAATTTTTGCAAAATAAATAATAATTTTCGTTAGTTTCATGTTTTTCTTAAACCCCACGCTCACCAAGACCACACCATTAATGAAACAACACCGGCTTTTACAGCACCTTGTTGACAGTTGGGTCCATGGCTTCGTGGAACCTGCGCCACATTTGAACCTTACCGTCAGCTCTTATCGGGAGTCGTGTGACCACATTACAGTTTTCGATCACCGTTTTCCAGTCATCTAGGGTCCAACCGATGTGGTCAGGGGTCCACGAGACGCGCTGCAGGAGATGTCGTGCTTTTAGCAAAAGCACTCGCGTCGATTGTCCGCTGCCATAGCCCATTAACGCCACATTTCGTCGCATTGTCCTAATGGATAAGTTCGTCGTATGTCCCACATTGATTTCTGCGGTTATTTCAGGCAGCGTTGTTGGTCTGTTAGCACTGAAATCTCTACGCAAACGCCGCTGCTCTCGCTCGTTGCAGCTCCGCCATAGCACTCTCCTTTTATACCTCCCAGGGGACACCGCCTTATCGTAGACACCTTCAGTGCCGGGCGGGATGGTTTGCGCGCTCTGACAAAGTCGTGAGCTGCGCCGGCGGTAGCGTAACTACTGGCAGGGTCACCCAAGCCGGACTGGTCTCGATGGAGGAGTCCCATAACGTAGGGCAGGGGGGGGGGGGGGGGGGCTCTATAGGTGTAGGGAAGCCAACCCTCCTAGGGGAGTAAACCCTAAAAAAATCCAGGTCCTCCAAGTAGGGGGTTGGGCGTAAGGCTAACAACCCCACCCTAGAAAAAAACTGTTATTGCGGATACTATACACATGCCTCGGAACGGAAAGGATTGCCTGTTGACGACCCGCGAGAAAAACGGTAAAAGAGAAGGAACACGGATATTCGGATAGCCACCTGGAATGTGAGGACACTCAAAAGGCCTGGCAAACTACAAGAAACTGGGAATGAACTAGATAAGTAGACGGAAAGGGCAAGGAATGATAGCGTCGGGAGAACATTTAATGATGTATAGCGGTGGAGATACAGGCCTTTATGTCACTGGTCTCCTTCTACATAGATCTATGAAGGCTAATGTAATTGGTTTTACGGCAACAAGTGACAGTATGTGTTCTCTAAGGATAAGGGAAAATTTTTTTAACATTACGATAGTGAATGTCTACGCCCCTACGGAGGAGGCCGGTGAACATGCAAAGGATATATTTTATGCCAAATTGGAAGAAGAAATTGGTAAAATTCAAAGGCACGATGTGAAAATAATACTTGGGGACCTAAATGCAAAAATAGGGAAAGCAGAGGTATATCGAAGTATAATAGGAAAGCAAAGCCTACATAATGACAGTAATGATAATGGGCTCAGACTGATAGACTTCTGCAGTGGGAAGAGCATGACAATAAAAAGCACTTATCACCGAAGGAAAGAAGAAATGTACATCGATATGACCAGATGGAAACACAAGAAACCAAATAAATCACGTACTCATAGACAAAAGGCATCCATCAGATAATATGGAAGTTTGCAGCTGCAGAGGGGCAGATGGAGACACAGACCACTACTTAGTAGAAATTAGATATAAACCAAAAGAAGAATACAGGAAGAAACTAGATGTTGCAAGCAGGGAGAAACACAGGGAATGAAGATACTGTGGAAACTAAATGGGAGTCGTTGAAAACTACCTTTAGCGCAGGCTGCAGAAGAGATACTGGGGAGAGAACAACCCAAAAGGGTGGTTAAGTGGTTCGATTAGGAATACTTAATAGTAATGCACGAGAGAAATTAAGCGAGACGGAGAATATTGCAAAGGAACACGAGGTTAGTGGCAGACGAATACAGAGAAAAGAGGAAAAGAGCGGATAAGCTATGTAGGGTAAAGAAAAGGCAGCATGAAAGGAGAAGAATAGAGTAGCTCTAAGAAATGGGAGACAATAAAGAGATCAGATGGTTCTATGAAAGGACAAGAGATTTGAAGAAAGGTTTCCAATCTCCAGCAGTATTTTATAAGGACGGAAATCTAATTGGAGATAAGAGCAAAGTCTTAGAAAGGTGTCAAAAGTATTTTACCGAACTGCTTGACGGGAAAGAAGGGGATGAAGAAGAAGGGATCGTGATTGAGAATGAAAGGGAACAGGACTCAGAACTGGAATCAGAGTTAGATGTAGAGGATCGGGAAGAGGAAGTACAATGCTGGCCATTAAAATTGCTACACCACGAAGATGACGTGCTACGGACACGAAATTTAGCCGACAGAAAGAAGATGCTGTGGTATGCAAATGATTAGCTTCTCAGAGCATTCACACAAGGTTGGCGCCGGTGGCGACACCTACAACGTTCTGACATGAGGAAAGTTTCCAACCGATTTCTCATACACATACAGCAGTTGACCGGCGTTGCCTAGTGAAACGTTGTTGTGATGCCTCGTGTAAGGAGGAGAAATGCGTACCATCACGTTTCCGACTCTGATAAAGGTTAGATTGTAGCCTATCGCGATTGCGGTTTATCGTATCGCGATATTGCTGCTCGCGTTGGTCGAGATCCAATGACTGTTAACAGAATATGGAATCGATGGGTTCAGGAGGGTAATACGGAACGACGTGCTGCATCCCAACGGCCTCGTATCACTAGCAGTCCAGATGACAGGCATCTTATCCGCATGGCTGTAACGGATCGTGCAGCCACGTCTCGATTCCTGAGTCGACAGAGATGGGGACGTTTGCAAGACAACAACCACCTGCATGAACAGTTCGATGGCGTTTGCAGCAGCATAGACTATCAGCTCGGAGACCATAGCTGCGGTTACCCTTGACGCTGCATGACAGACAGGAGCGCCTGCGATGGTGTACTCAACGACGAACCTGGGTGCACGAATGGCAAAACGTCATTTTTTCGGATGAATCCAGGTTCTGTTTACAGCATCATGATGGTCCCATCCGTGTTTGTCGACATCGCGGTGAACGCACATTGGAAGCGTGTATTCGTCATCGCCATACTGGCGTACCACCCGGCGTGATGGTATTGGGTACCATTGGTTACACGTCTCGGTCACCTCTTGTTCGCATTGGCGGCACTTTGAACAGTGGACGTTACATTTCAGATGTGTTACGACCTGTGGGTATACCCTTCATTCGACCACTGCGAAACCCTACATTTCAGCAGGATAATGCACGACCGCATGTTGCAGGTCCTGTACGGGCCTTTCTGGATACTCAAAATGTTCGACTGCTGCCCTGGCCAGCACATTTTCCGGATCCCTCACCAATTGAAAACGTCTGGTCAATGGTGCCGAGCAACGGGCTCGTCACAATACGCCACTCACTACTCTTGATGAACTGTGGTATCGTGTTGAAGCTGCATGGGCAGCTGCGCCTGTACACACCATCCAAGCTCTGTTTGGCTCAATGTCCAGGCGTATGAAGGCCGTTATCACTGCCAGAGGTTGTTGTTCTTGGTACTGATTTCTCAGGATCTATGCACCCAAATTGCGTGAAAATGTAATCACATGTCAGTTCTAGTATAATATATTTGTCCAATGAATGCCCGTTTGTCATCTGCGTTTCTTCTTGGCGTAGCAATTCTAATGGCCAGTAATGTAGTACCAGAACTAGAGGAAGTGAAGAATGCTATAGAGAGCCTAAAAAATAATAAAGCAGCAGGGGGAGACAGCATTGAGGCCGAATTATTAAAATATGGGGGAAAGAAAATGGAGAAGGCAGTCCATCAATTTATAAAGGTAATATGGATACAGGAGGTAATGCCTAAGGATCGGAACATGGGAATTATCTGGCCGTTGCATGAAAAGGGCGACAAGTCAGAATGTAGTAACTATCGTGGTATTACTCTCTTGGACATAACATACAAGATATTTAGTAAAATGTTAGCCTCTAGACTTGAAGGTATGATAGAAGGGATATTGCGGGATTATCAGGCTGGATTTAGGAGGAACAGACCCATGATGGATCAGATATTTTTATTAAGACAAGTGCTAGAGAAGATTTACGAGTATTACAAGCAACTACATCAGTTGTACATTGATTTTAGGCAAGCTTACGACAGCCTACATAGGAAGAAATTTATACAGATCATAAAAGAATTTAGAATCCTACTAAAACTGGTCAATTTAACGGAAATGACAATGAAAGCAACAGTGTGTAAAGTAAGAATAGAGCAAGAACTGTCCGGTGAATTCCAAGTACAGAGGGGGCTACGACAGGGAGAGGTGATCTCTACAATGTTATTTACTTTAGTTTTAGAAAAGGTGATGCTGCAAATGCCGGTAAACCCAGGAGGAACAATACTTAATCGGCAAGTTCAAGTGGCAGCATATGCGGATGACGTAGCATTCATGACAAGGAATGAAAGGGCAGAAAAGGGGAACTACGATACGTTAGGGAAAGTAGCAAGAGAAGTAGGTTTAGAAGAAAACATAAACGAAACAAAGAATATGCAGATGGGGGAGCGCAATATAAAAGGAGAAAAGAATTCAGTAGTAATGAATCGGAAAGAATATGAAAGAGTGAAAATATTAAAATATTTAGGTTTTGTAATAACGGAGGACAATAAAGTAGCAGTAGAAATTCAAGAAAGGATAGAGAGTGGAAATTGTTGCTATTTTGCTTTGCAGAACGTATTTAATTCCAGGAATGTTAGTAGAAATACAAAAATCAAAATATACACGACCATATTATGACCTATAGTAATATATGGAAAGCCGACCGCTGTGGCCGAGTGGTTCTAGGCGCTTCAGTCCGGAACCGCGCGACTGCTACGGTCGCAGGTTCGAATCCTGCCTCGGGCATGGATGTGTGTGATGTCCTTAGGTTAGGTTAGGTTTAAGTAGTTCTAAGTTCTCGGGGACTGATGACCTAAGATGTAAAGTCCCATAGTGCTCACAGCCATTTGAACCATTTTTAATATATCGATTAGAAGACCGGGTATTGACATTAAAGGAGGAGAATTGATTATTGAAATGGGAAAGAAAGGCACTGAGAAGGATTTTTGGAGCAGTTTAGAGAGGAAGATCGCTGGAGAGTAAGAACAAATTTTTTGACGGATGGATCTTGTTGTTAAAATGAAGCAGGGAAGAATAAGATGGACAGGGCGTGTACAGAGAATGCCAGAAACTCGGAGTATCAAGAAAGTTTTTAGGCAGAACCTGATGGCTGATGGGAGAAGGAGAAGAGGTTGACCCAGGAAAAGGTGGTGCACTCAGCCTCGTGATGCCAATTGAGGATCTACTCGACCGAATAGTGGCGGCTTCGGTCAAGAATGCCATCATAACCACCGGGTGAGCGGTGTGCTGACACCATGTCCCTCCTATCCGCATCCCCCACTCAGGATGACACGGCGGTCGGATGGCCCGGTAGGCTACTCGTGGCCTGAAGACGGAGTGCAGGAAAAGGTGGCTGGACGATATGGAAGAAGATCTAAAGGCGATGGGAATAAGAAATTGGAGAGGAAGGCGATGGACAGAGAAGAATGGAGGCAGGTGATACAGGAACTTCAAGAACTGTAGAGCCAGCCAAGAAGAAGAAGTAGGCGATACTACCGCCAGCTGTATACGTGTGTATCGCTCTCCCATCACTGTGCCACATCGGAGTACGTATTGTTTTCGGAAGCCAGGCTGTCGAATCGTAGCACGGTTGCATATTACGTGACCGGTAAGTAAATTCTCGATTGTCGGCGCGGGCGTTCCTACGACAAGCAACTGCTGGTCCCTACTGCAGCAGCGGCTACCGATGGCGGCACTGGGGAGGGCGGGTTGTGGCGCCGAGTGTGCCGCGCCGCAGCCGTTGGGGACACCTGTCAGCCGCCGGGCGCGCCGCCCCCGCCGCAGCCGTCCGCCCCCGCTGGCTATCAGGCGCAGGCCGGCCTGCCGCCTCCCGCCGCCAGGGCGTGGAATCACCGCGGGAGACGCTCGGCACCCACTTCCGCTCTCCCCATCTGCAGAGGACCAACTTTACAGCGACGCCTGTCACGTTGATCTCCAATACAGCCCAACGGCGCCATACTTCTCAATACAGAGAATCGAATCGCCACATCTTCACACAGGACCAATGCACTCGTGCTCTTGTACTCTAACAAGAAGGCAACTGCCTCTCGACTTTCCTGTAACAGCAACGACTAAATTTTGTAACGTACTGGAGGTATTGAAGAGGAATTCCACTTTGTGCAAGACATCTTGTGGGTTTGTTTTCACCAAGACATGTTTTCAGAACTTTTTATGTGCAATCTTCAGTAGGTTTGTTTACATCCATTCGGGAATAAAGCTGTGTGGCTGGTCCCGGCGGAGGTTCGAATCCTCCCTTGGGCATGGGTGTGTGTGTTCGTCCTTAGGATAATTTAGGTTAAGTAGTGTGTGAGCTTAGGGACTGATGACCTTAGCAGTTAAGTCCCATAAGATTTCACCCAGATTTGAACATTTTTTTGGGAAATAAAGTGGATGTATGCATCTGTTTACATACATCACATGGCGCTATTTGATATTTATGGTAAAAGTAGACTTAAAGCTACTAGCATAAATATCCAATAGCTCCATGTGACGCATGTAAACAAATGTTTACATCCACTTTATTTTACAATACACCATAAAACTAGAATCATTAGATATATCGTAAATCAACTCAGTGATGCATGTCACAGCTCTATAGTGCAGGCTAACAAATCTAAGGTCATTTGTCAATAATCACTCATTTTACAAATGTAAATATTTTGTGACGGAAGTTTCTTCAAATGTTAACATGTAAAAATTTTCCAGCTGGAAAACAAACAAACCCACCGAAGACAGCACAAAAAGTGCTGAAACATGTCTCGGCGAAAGCAAAACTACAAAGGTGTCTTGCAATTTTGTTAGCAAGTACGGAAATAAGAACTGCAACATTGACAACATGATGTATTTATACTGTGTTACGGCGTAAAGTCAAGCGCCGTTACGTCAGTGTGGATCGAGAGATAAGAGATGGCTGTGAGAAGACGTCAGCCAATCGCACGCTGATAGACCCCTCTCCAGGACGACAACGTGCCATCAGTGGCCCCTGTGCGAAGAGGACATAAGCGCCGTGCCAGACTGGTCGCGGTCCAGTAGAAGAGTAGCCTGAAGATTAGTGAGTTCTATAGCAGCATCGACACTAGCAACTTTGCTTGTTCAATCTACGTATGTAACACAGACTTGGGAATTATTTGTACTGATGAACACTGCTTATTTTGCACGTCGCCCTTTGATTGGGACACATCTGTGTAACACAAAGTTAAGTATTGTAATTGCTAATTTTGTAAAAAAAACTCATTAATACGATTTTTTTGAATGTTGTCTAGTAATCTCAGAAAGCAGGTTTCCTAGGCACCCCATAGTTGACAACTAGGCTGGATATAACATACTACATGTATTTGGTCGATATAGCCGAGGCACAAACTCGTTACCAAGTATTTTAACTTTTTTTTCAGGATTCGCCTATCTTTGTTGTTGTTGTGGTCTTCAGTCCTGAGACTGGTTTGATGCAGCTCTCCATGCTACTCTATCCTGTGCAAGCTTCTTCATCTCGCAGTACCTACTGCAACCTACATCCTTCTGAATCTGCTTAGTGTATTCATCTCTTGGTCTACCTCTACGATTTTTACCCTCTACGCTGCCCTCCAATACTAAATTGGTGATCCCGTGATGCCTCAGAACATGTCCTACCAACATTTTATATCCTCTCTACTTCGACCATCATCAGTTATTTTACTCCCTAAATAGCAAAACTCCTTTACTACTTTAAGTGTCTCATTTCCTAATCTAATTCCCTCAGCATCACGCGATTTAATTTGACTACATTCCATTATCCTCGTTTTGCTTTTGTTGATGTTCATCTTGTATCCTCCTTTCAAGACACTGTCCATTCCGTTCAACTGCTCTTCCAAGTCCTTTGCTGTCTCTGACAGAATTACAATGTCTCGCCTATCTTACCACTTACTAAATATGACACATACTGATACAAACGGGACGTTTCTCCGATTTGAACACAAAATGTAAAACACAATCGAACAGAGCAATGCTTCACAATTGCTAAATAGGTATGTGAGTCAGATATATGTCTTCAACTCCTTCTATCCCCCCTCTCTCCATCACCTTCTCCCCTTCTCTCTGTCAATCTCTTCCTCCTCCCTGTATCTCTCCATTTCCTCCTCCTCTTCCTCCTCCTCCTCCACTCTGTCGATATTCTCCTTCCCCTCTAGATTTCCATTTCCTTCCCTCCCCCACTCCGTTCATTTTCTCTTCCCCTTTCCCTCTGACTTTGAGCCTCGTTTTTTGTACTGCTTACGAAACCTTGATTAGAAATGAACGGGTAACTAACTTGGAATCACTGGTATACAGGATTTGTGAGAGAGACGTCGCCTGCTGCAGGGTGTGTGATTCCAGCAAGATGCCGCAGTGATCAGCACACTGGGCCCGCATTCGGGAGGATGACGGTTTCAATCTATTTCCTGATTTAGGTTTACCGTGATTTTCCACAGGCAAATGATGCGACGATTCTTTTGAAAGGGCACGGCCGGTTTCTTTCCATATCCTTATGTTCCGTCTCTAGCGACACTGTTGTCACGTTAAGCCCTTACCTTGCTTGCTTAGATGAGTGAGGATACTAGCTTCAAGGACAGTATTTCGCGTTGTTTTAATCTGCAAACGGGTAGTATTACTACGTTTCAGACGATTTAGATTCCGTAGCTGTATTCCGATCATAAGCCAGTAAACCACAAGTATAACTTTCCCGTTTGCGCTCTGTTAAAACCGATTGCGACGATGAATACAAAAAACATAGAGCTGTGTTTTTGCAAAATATTATATACAGGGAGAAAGAATATATAGCGGTGAAACGTATTTGTCTAAGGTTCCAACGCCTTGTGTTGTAGATAAATGCGACTGCAAAAAAGTAAAAAAACTGAACGTTTTCACTGCTCAACACACCATTTTCTCAATTCGGGAAATCTAGTCTACTATTGTGATGAACCAAATGGAAAACTAAACAGAACCATAGTAGATGACATAGCAGTAGTAGAAGAAACTTCCAGCAAAACTGCACGCTTGGTCCTCAGAATATCAGAAAGGTATCCAAATAGTTCAAGCACATGCTTCTGGTCACTCGGATGACGAGACAGAATCCTCTTGCGAGTGCCTGAAAGATACCTGTGAAAACGGGACAGACTGCTTTTATAAATTTATAATTGTTGACATTTGTGTCAAACATGCAACGAACAAGGGAGATGATTCAGTTACTGGCGAACATGGAATAGTTGAAAGAAATGACAGAGGCGAGGGACTCTTCAGATTTGCAGATGTGTGAAAACACCTATTATGAACACGTTATTCAAGAAGCATCCTAACTGCAAATAGACTTGTAGGGGTTCTAGTCTTAAACTGAAAAATCAAATAGACTTCATTCTTACCAATAGGCTCAAAACGTTAAAGATGTCTCTATGCTGAACAGGCCCAATACAAAAAGTGATCATCGATTAATAAGAGCAAGATTTAAATCGAATACAAAAGGTGAAAGACTGAAACTAAATGAAGGGGAAAGAAAAATTTTAAATAAAAAAAGTCAAAGAACAGAAAGGAGAATTTAAAGAAATACTTAAGAGAAAATTTAAAGAATGTGAAGCGGAAGCAGTAACAAAGATAGTAATTGCAACAGCTGAGGACTTGGGTTGCTTGTGCAAATCTTATAACAAACGAACGAACGTGACAAATAAAACGATAAGTCTGATGAACAAGAGAAGAAAAATGAAAGATGACATCAAGATGTATGAGGAAGATACGCTAAAAGCCGTTATGAGTGCAAAGAATCAGCTAACAACGTTAGACACAGAGCAAGGCAGAAGTACAGATAAGAAAGAATACTCGAATATTTTGAGAATTTTTGTAGTAACCTGTACAGTGAGCTCAATGATGATATCTTAATCCTAGACCAAATGGATGCCTCTCTTTCCCATATCTCAGAAATACTCTCTTCAGAAGTCGGACATACTATAGACACCCTCAGATCAGACATTGTGTAAAAAAGATCTGAGGATGGTCATTACGGACTGAAACCGGTCATCGTCTAAAGAATTCATATTGTGATCAAAGACTGAAATAAAAAACATTTGAAAGCAAAATGAGGATAATGGAATGTGGTCGAATTAATTCAGGTGATGCTGAGGGGATTAGATTAGAATACGAAAGACTGAAAGTATTAGGTGAGTTTTGCTATTTGGGTTGTAAAATAACTGATGATGCTCGAAGTAGAGAGGGTATAAAATGTAGACAGGCAATCGCAAGAAAAGGACTTCAGTGACAAAAAGAGCGTTTCTGAAGAAGTAAAATTAGTTAACGTAGAATATATGAGTACATTGAAGTGTTAGTCTTTTCTCAAAGTATTTGTTTCTAGTGTAGCCACGGACGGAAACGAAGCATGAACGATAAACAATTTAGAGAAGAAGAGAATACAAGCTTTTGAAATGTGGCGCTACAGAAGAATGATGAAGATCAGATTGGTAGATCACGTAACTAATGAGGTAGTACTGAATAGAAATCGGGAGAAAAGAAATTTATGGTACAACTTGATGAAAGGGGGATCGGTTGATGGGTCACGCTCTGTGACGTCAAGAAATCACTAATTTAGTATTGCAGTGAAGCCTGGAAGTAAGAAACATAGAAGTAGACCAAGAGATGAATATAGCAAACAGATTCTGGAGGATGTAAGTTGTAGTAGTTATTTGGAGATTCAGAGATTTTCACAAGAGATAGTAGCGGAGAGGTGTATCAAACCAGTCTTCGGAACGAAGACCACTACATGGACGTGTAGTCCACGTTCGTTCGAACGTTTATTGGAGTATAATGGAAAACACTGAATTAAATCAATCAACTTTTTGAGATTTTTTCTACAAGTTTCCTACATTTATGTACCATACACATCAAAGAATTGCGTAGGCTACGTCCGCGAGATAGTTAATGAAAGTAACATGTTAAAATTTGAAGTACATCTGTCAAGAACATTCCCACACATTTCGTAACAACATTAAACAACGACTTGACTTTATACAGTAGTACAGATAGATCATTGTGCGAGACAATATGGTTCATATGGCTGTAAGCACTATGGGACTTAACATCTGAGGCCATTAGTCCCCTAGACTTAGAACTACTTAAACCTAACTAACATAAGGACATCACACACATCCATGCCCGAGTCAGGATTCAAACCTGCGACCGTAGCAGCAGCGCGGTTCCGGACTAAAGCACCTAGAACCGTTCGGTCACAACGGCCGGCGGAAATTCTGTGACCTGGATTCCTCACGAGGTGTCGTCTCCACTCCTCACGATATTTTTGATTTTTTTTCATTCATGTTCAAAATATTTAATTCTGCTCTGTGAGCAGCCTTGAGACGGGAACCGAACACCCACCGTAACGGGACCATGGGATTATTTCATTCAAAAGTAACCACCACACGCCTTAAGACGTTTATCCCACAGGGAGACGAGACGATCAGCTCCCGTTTCGTAGAACGCGGTCGGCCGCTGATGGAGCCACAGCCGCACCCACAACTACACTTCCTCGTCCGACTGAAACTAGCATCCACGTATGTCTTTCTTCAGGTCGTCAGAGATGTGAAAATCACGCGGCCAAAAATTCGGGCAGTACGGAGGGTGTTCCAATGTTTCGCAACCATATCGCTGGAGTGTAGCTTTCGTCTTACTGGCAGTGTGGTGGTGGGGCAACAGGATAATTCCGTCCTACAGCATATCTACATCTACATCCATACTCCGAAAGCCACCTGACGGTGTGTGGCGGAGGGTACCTTGAGTAGCTCTATCAGTCTCGTATTCATCGTGGAACGAAAGATTGTCGGTATGCATCTGTGTGGGCTCTAATCTCCCTGATTTTATGATCTCTTCGCGGGATATACGTAGGAGGGAGCAATATACTGCTTGACTCCTCGGTGATGGTATGTTCTCGAAACTTCAACAAAAGCCCGTACCGAGCTACTGAGCGTCTCTCTTGCAGAATCTTCCACTGGAGTTTATCTATCATCTCCGTAACGTTTTCGCGATTACTAAATGATCCTTTAACTAAGCGCGCTGCTCTCCGTTGGATCTTCTCTCTCTCTTCTATCAACCCTATCTCGTACAGATCCCACACCGGCGAGCAGTATTCAAGCAGTGGGCGGACAAGTGTACTCTAACCTACTCCCTTTGTTTTCGGACTGCACTTCCTTAGGATTCTTCCAATGAATCTCAGTCTGGCATCCGCTTTACCGACGATTAATTTTATATGGTAATTCCATTTTAAAACACTCCTAATGCGCACTCCCAGATAATTTATGGAATTAACTGCTTCCAGTTGCTGACCTGCTATATTGTAGGTAAATGAGAAGGGATCTTTCTTTCTATGTATTCGCAGCCCATTACACTTGTCTACATTGAGATTCAATTGCCATTCCCTGCACCATGCGTCAGTTCGCTGCAGATCCTCCTGCATTTCAATACAATTTTCCATTGATACAACCTCTCGATATACCACAGCACCATCCGCAAAACGCCTCAGTGAACTTCCGATGTCATCCACAAGGTCATTTATGTATATTGTGAATAGCAACGGTCCAACGACACTCCCCTGCGGCACACCTGAAATCACACCTATTTCGGAAGACTTCTCCTCATTGAGAATGATATGCTGCGTTCTGTTATATAGGAACTCTTCAATCAAGTCGCGCCATTGGTCTAACAGTCCATATGCTCTTACTTTGTTCATTAAGCGACTGTAGGGAACTGTATCAAACGCCTTGCGGAACTCAAGAAACATGGCATCTACCTGGCAGTCCATGTCTATGGCCCTCTGAGTCTCGTGGACGAATAGTGCGAGCTGGGTTTGACACAATCGTCATTTTCTATACCCATGCTGATTCCTACAGAGTAGGTTTCTAGTCTCCAGAAAGTCATTATACTCGAACATAATACTGAGGATGACCCTGAACCCAGACGGCAGGAGTCACTGGTGCTGACATGAGCAACAGTTTGCAGTCGGGTGCACCCAGTGCTCTCTATCGCCGCCGGTAGGGCCTCCTCCACAACTCGGATGAGACCCCCGGCAAGCAGACAGAGTGAACACTTGCCTTCGTCCCCGTCCTTTCCGCTATGTCCCTAAGGGGCTCCATCACCCGCCTAACATTGGAGCTCCCGATCACTAATAAACCCCTTCCCCCCGTGTGCCTCGTCGGACCTTGCTGAAGGAGAGGGCTAATGTCCACTCACAGGCAGAGTAGCCGATGCCACACGGCCAGCCTCCACATTGACCCTCCGCCTCGGGCGCCGCGAACGCCGCTGAACCCGCCACTCCCCTTGGGGATAGGGTGGCCCAACCGCGCCCGGTACCGGCGAAGATGTCTCGACAGCAGGGACAGTGGGTGAAGCATGTAACACCTGGGGTGTACCATGCGACGCACCAAACTCCCCACTGCCGCTACACTTCGAGGCAGCAGCCTGAAGACGGCTGACCGCGGCCATCAGCACGTTGAGCTGCTCGCGAACAGTGGCTAGCTCCTCCTGCGTCCGCACACAGCAGTCACACATCCTGTCCATCCTAAGAAATCGAAAATTTACTGTAGAGAGTTAAACAATCAACTTTTAACTAGACTGCGAATTTACTAAAGACGGCTGATAGCTGACTAAACTGTGGTTACTAGACACTTCTTGTTGGAAACAATGAAAATAAGCAGTAACTGTCTCTGGACTGTATTCAAAACAAACACGAAATCTATGGAACACTATTACTAGTACTCGAAAATTAAAGCTTCCTAAAAGCAAACACACACGGAAAAAGAAAAGTAAGAAAAACACAGTAAATACTTAAATTTACGTAGGTTGCTGCACAGGAGATGTGAAGCAGACGGCAGTTACGACGACACTTGGCGATTTGACTGTATGGCGTGTGGCAGTTTTGCGCAAAGTGTCAGTGTGAAGCCTTTTGTTTCAAATGTGCGTCCCTGTCATATTCCTGAATATTGACCATTCTTCTCTCGAGGAGAGAAGAAATACGTGTTGAGATATGTTTCGTTTTTTCTGTGACGAACAACGTGCAGTATTCTGTAATGTAGCCCGTGTTACTATTGCAGTTCACTGCGCATGTCTGCAATTGTTGTTATTCGCTGGGCACAGATGGCGGTGCTGATTCCAGTCATAACAGTGCATGCATCCGCTGCGTCAGTCAGTTGAGGTTGTGCTACCTATACCCTGCCACAATTCAGGGGCGATGGATTGGTCAAGGGGATCGCGTCAATGACCGTCTCGTTCAGTGGGCCTAACTAAGTTGCATTTCTAGGCATTCAAAGGCAATTGGTATATGCACAACGCATCGACAATGTGCAGACTTTACACGAGCGCGTGACCAATGCTTTTGAATCAGTCCGAAATGATCCAGGTGTATTTGAAAGACTATGTCCATTATAATTATCCGGGCTGTTACGCTGTGGTCGGTTGATAAATTCTGTGTCAATTCCCAACGTTTCGTCCCCGTCTGCGGAGGACAACTTCAAGGGGGTCTGTAGCTCGATCGAAAGTCCAACACACACGCTGGCTCGCTATTTGAACGACTGTGTGATCCATTGCGAAGAACGGCTGTAGGATGTCTCAAGATATATGGTAACCACATGCAGCTCTGCCAAAAGTGTCTTCTCCTAAGCGCTGGTATTGATTTCCGGACATATGATCACAACAAGTTTTCTTCTAATTCTGACCAATACTAACTTCTGCAACGCCACTGTGTATGGAACACGTCAGTAAGTAAGTGTGCGAAGATAGCGCTACAGTAGCCTTTTCCCGAGAAAAGATTAACTGAAAATTTCACCTATAAATGCTATTTTAATAAACCATACTTTCATTGCTTGTACGGCCTGGAATGGAGAACGTAGATCCTTTGGTTTTCCGTACGGAACAACAGGTAAAATCTTACTTCGTTGTAAAGGTAACTTACAGAATTTTGTGTGGTGCGCACGAATAAAACAAAATGCCTGGATATCTGCTGTGGCGTGAGCGCAGAATGCAAGGCGGCCAGTAGTCTGTGTACTCACCAACTAAGTTTACGCTGCAGAGCGTCAGGACGCACGTCCACACGTGAGCCATGGCTCGGCTCAGACGAGGATCACCTCCTGAAACAGACACGCCGAGTTCAGGTGGACTAGTTGCAGCAGTAGAAAGAAATATCGTACAACAAAGAGTAAACTTTTAAAAGAATTACATTAACCATTTTCACATAAGAAAGACCACTTCAGACACGTAATCAATAGCTGTACCCTGTGTCACCGGCCGCTGTGGCCGTGTGGTTCTAGGCGCTTCAGTCTGGAACCTTGTGACCGCTACGGTCGCAGGTTCGAATCCTGCCTCGGGCATGGATGTGTGTGATGTCCTTAGATTAGTTAGGCTTAAGTAGTTCTACGTTCTAGGGGACTGATGACCACAGATGTTAAGTCTCATAGTGCTCAGAGCCATTTGAACCATATATCCTGTGTCGAACGCCATACAAAATTTATTTATTGGTGGTGTAACAAAAATTTGAAAGGAAACACAAAGATTTGCATTCACTGATAAGTATATGACTTCCAGAGAAATGTTAGAAATACTGTCTTTCTACCGGGGTACGTTCCCGAAATTGACCGAAAATGTCGATTTTCAATATATTTTTTATTTATTGGTGGAATTCATAGACAGTAAGTTCACAAAGTTTCAATGATGAAAACGCGTCCGAAGTGACTGAAAAATAACACAGTGCGACAGTGAAATTTGCCGCAGAACAAAAATAATTGTGTGTTAGCTAGCGCCCTGATGACAATGAGGAAACGTACTTTTATCTGAGCTAGGCTGCGTGTTTTTACGTTGTAGCGGCGTTTATTAATTTTATCATATTAGGAATATTACTGCCTAGTTGTGGGAATGGGAACGTGAGGGGGAGATAGCCACTTGGGGTGGGTAAACGGAAATTGTAGTTGCATCAGTTAATCGACTATCGGCGCTCTAAGAGGTCACGCAATATCGATTCTTGACTTGTGCGCATCCGGTAACGTGAAGAATATTGTCTGTGCATGTTCGCGTGTTTCTTGTACTCAGCGATATCTGGGGAGTGTGATAATTCATCAGATCGGTTCTGTTATGTGTGTGGCGAGTGTAGGACTAAGTCTCGAAGACATTCCATTCCACCGATCGTCAAAAAAGTATAAGAGTTGTTCAAATGGCTCTGAGCACTATGGGACTTAACATCTGAGGTCATCAGTCCCCTAGAACTTAGAACTACTTAAACCTAACTAACCTAAGGACATCACACACATCCATGCCCGAGGCAGGATTCGAACCTGCGACCGTAGCGGCCGCGCGGTTCCAGACTGAAGCGCCTAGAACCGCTCGGCCACTTTGGCCGGCCAGAAGAGTTGTGTTTTGAATCAAAGGTAGGTGAGGGTAAGTGTTGGACACCACGGAATTGTTTCTCATGTTGCTTCCGCTATTAAAGAGGCTGGTTGTGTGGAACCCAGTCATCTACGTCATTTGATGTACTACAGTCGTGGAGGGAACTTACAGACCACTTCACAGATTGTTAGTTTTATTTAACAAAACTAAAGGGAATCACAAGTAAATCATAACACACAGTTTCTTATCCAAATTTGAAACCTGCAATTAGACCAGTTCCGCATTCTGATTCTCTCCCAGCTCCAAAACCAGCAACGGAGGGGGCACTGGAAGATGAAACAGGTGGTGGTAGCGACAAGCCAACGGACCATGAAGGTCTTGAGTTCATGCCATCTGCAACAAAGCTACAACCACAGCCATTGTCTCAGGCAGAACTGAAAGATCTTCTATGAGATTTAAACCCTTCAAAGCGGCGAGTACAATTACTTCGATCTTGTCTTTATGAAAGTAACTTGTTACAACCGGACACTGGTATTGCATTCAGTTATAGACAGTTTGGTCTTTCCTCATCTTTCTCAATGACAAAGAGTTTGATATACTGTAATGACGTAAATGGACTGCTTAAAAAATTTGGGATGATTCGCAATCAGGAAGAATGGCGTAGATTCCTGAAAGAGTAGTCTCAAAGCTGTTGTCTTACATAACGGAAACGAGAAACCTTCGGCACCAGAGGTCCATTCCGTTAGAGAAAACCTACGAGAACATGAGGCTACTCCTGAAGTATACTGGCTATTCGAATCAGAAATGGAAAATCTGTGGTGATTCCAATGTCCTGAGACTCCTTCTGGGAATTCAGATTGGTTACAAAAATTTTTGCTGCTTCTTGTGTTGCTGGGATTGTAGGGTAAGCTAGGACCATTATCTAATTAAAGAGTGGCATTTCAGGGAAATCTTCAATACTGGTGAAAAAAATGTGTCGCATCAACTCCTTGGTGACAAAGACAGTGTGCTGTTTCCACCACTCCATTTTAAATTGGGTTTTATGAAGAATTTTGTTAAAGCAATGGACAAAGATGGCCAGTGTTTTCAATTTTTACTAACTAAATTTCCTGCGATTAGTACTGCAAAAATTGAAGAGGGAACTTTCATCGTGCTCAGACCGTGACTTTATGAAAGATATTACTTTGAAATACTGTTGACAGATACTGAGAAGTCAGACTTGGTTTTAAAGATGTGTGATTCAGTTTCTCGGGAAGCGTAATGTCTGAGAATTACAGGAAACTGACGAAACACATGTTTAACTGTTACAAGGCTATGGGGTGCAACACGTCTCTGAAATTACATTTCCTTCGTCCTCATTTGGATTTTTTCTCGCCTAATCTTGGAGATGTGCCTGGTGATCATGGTGAGCTATTAAACCAAGGTATCGCTACCATGGAAAGACGACATAAGGGAAGATAGTCATCAAACATTTTGGCCAATCCTACATGAAGTTTCACCATCAACTCACATATGAAAAGTTTGCAAGAAAATTTTCTGGCTTGTAAGTACATTCCAAGCTTCATTCAACTTTCTCGTACTATTTTTATTTTATTTTACCTTGTGTAATTAAAATAATTGCTTTTGATTATGTTTATTAAGAAATTACACGCTCGTTCTGTATTGTTACTGAGTCATTTCCTAGTTTCTCGAAAGTGGTGTACGTAGCGTACCTTTGCAGAAAATTATGAACGTAATGGAACATTTCTGATTTAATTTTCGCAAACAGCGTAGGTAATTCGGTGAAGAACGCATACTTTAATCTCGCTGTAAGACACAAAGTTCAAATTTGTAGGACTGTATAGCAAAAAATTGTGACGCTACTTTCCTGCCACGCCCACTTTCTGAAGCAACACTTCAATAATAGCTCGGTGAACAACGATTCCGTGGATTACTTTCAAGCAAACTTGTACGTGATAGCTAAGTTACAGGTTTCTGGCATATTCAGAACTCCTAAAAAAGTGTGTTCTCGGTAAAACCCAGATTCCAAGAGTGTCTCTAAATTCATTCATATGAACACCACGTTTTCATGTGCTACAGTAGTCAGAATGGAGCTTATGATGCAGTTCTTGTATTTAATGATGGGAACGCAGGGAGGATGAAGTTATTAGAGAAAATTGTCTTTGAGGAAGGAGATTTCACTCAAGACATCTTAAGAAAAATAGTTTTACAGTCTCTGCAGATGAGTAGGTGACTTAAGGGAAAACCTTATGTTGGACTTTAAATTGCATTTCCTGAAAATTATTTTTTTAAAGTTCGTATAACTTTTTCTTAGAATATATGAACGCTAGAATTGTGAAGTTTTGTACCCTTATTTGTATAAACCCGATAAATTTTTCCTGAAGAGTAAAGTTGGAAATTCTGAGTATAAGCTGAAATATGGGGCGAAGTGCTTGGAATTTTGCATGAATTTTATACCACACACAAGGAAAAATAAATTAAAATTATTCAAATTCTCCTGCATGCAAAGAGACTACACAGAAAAAATTGAAGAAATGTCTTAAACTGTTTCGGTAAAAGAGGTACATACGGTATTTTTTTGAAAACAAAATTTTTAGCTTCCATAAAAAACGTGAATACGTAAATATAATTCAAGGGACTTAACACTATGTGTGTTAATTTCATGTTAAGCATGGTACGGAATTGTGAATTTGCTGCTTCTCTTAAATAGTGTGTGTTTTTCATCACGTTCTTACTTACAGAAAGCACTGATTTATAGAAAACTTTTGACATTGCTGATTACTGTTTAATCATTGAAATCTTGAAGGTAACGGGGATAAAATCCAGAGGCCGAATGATTATTCACAACTTAGGCAGAACCAGGCTGTACTATTTTAAGAACAACTGCATAAGGTGTAGGATATTCCAGAAATCCGATAACATTTGAAAATGCGCTAGTTAACGGAGTAGTGTAAGGAGAGAGTTAAAACATGACATACATGCCAAAAATGACATACGGTTCTCTGAAACCGGAAACGAATGCAAAAGTCGGCCAACAGATGGCACTAGGCAACAACACGTTAGTGACCCTGCATAACACTCGTGTGTAGGGAGAGAGGGAGTCAGATGCGCCAGCAGTCGCGGCATGTTGGTTTGCCAGAAAGACGCTGTTATTTATTCATTTTTTTTTGGTCATCAGTCTACTGACTGGTTTGATGCGGCCCGCCACGAATTCCTTTCCTGTGCTAACCTCTTCATCTCAGAGTAGCACTTGCAACCTACGTCCTCAATTATTTGCTTGACGTATTCCAATCTCTGTCTTCCTCTACAGTTTTGCCCTCTACAGCTCCCTCTAGTACCATGGAAGTCATTCCCTCATGTCTTAGCAAATGTCCTATCATCCTGTCCCTTCTCCTTATCAGTGTTTTCCACATATTCCTTTCCTCTCCGATTCTCCTTAGAACCTCCTCAATTCTTACCTTATCGGTCCACCTAATTTTCAACATTCGTCTATAGCACCACATCTCAAATGCTTCGATTCTCTTCTGTTCCGGTTTTCCCACAGTCCATGTTTCACTACCATACAATGCTGTACTCCAGACGTACATCCTCAGAAATTTCTTCCTCAAATTAAGGCCGATATTTGATATTAGTAGACTTCTCTTGGCCAGAAATGCCTTCTTTGCCATAGCGAGTCTGCTTTTGATGTCCTCCTTGCTCCGTCCGTCATTGGTTATTTTACTGCCTAGGTAGCAGAATTCCTTAACTTCATTGACTTCGTGACCATCAATCCTGATATTAAGTTTCTCGATGTTCTCCTTTCTACTACTTCTCATTACCTTCGTCTTTATCCGATTTACTCTCAAACCATACTGTGTACTCATTAGACTATTCATTCCGTTCAGCAGATCATTTAATTCTTCTCACTTTCACTCAGGATAGCAATGTCATCAGCGAATCGTATCATTGATATCCTTTCACCTTGTATTTTAATTCCACTCCTGAACCTTTCTTTTATTTCCGTCATTGCTTCCTCGATGTACAGATTGAAGAATAGGGGCGAAAGGCTACCCTTCTTAATACGAGCACTTCGTTCTTGATCGTCCACTCTTATTATTCCCTCTTGGTTGTTGTACATATTGTATATGACCCGTCTCTCCCTATAGCTTACCCGTACTTTTTTCAGAATCTCGAACAGCTTGCACCATTTTATATTGTCGAACGCTTTTTCCAGGTCAACAAATCCTGTGAAAGTGTCTTGATTTTTCTTCAGCCTTGCTTCCATTATTAGCCGTAACGTCAGAATTGCCTCTCTCGTCCCTTTACTTTTCCTAAAGCCAAACTGATCGTCACCTAGCGCATTCTCAATTTTCTTCTTGTAAGCAGCTTCGATGCATGAGCTGTTAAGCTGATTGTGCGATAATTCTCGCACTTGTCAGCTCTTGCCGTCTTCGGAATTGTGTGGATGATGCTTTTCCGAAAGTCAGATGGTATGTCGCCAGACTCATATATTCTACACACCAACGTGAATAGTCCTTTTGTTGCCACTTCCCCCAATGATTTTAGAAATTCTGATGGAATGTTATCTATCCCTTCTGCCTTATTTGACCGTAAGTCCTCCAAAGCTCTTATAAATTCCAATGAAGCTTCACTATAGGGTCCGCTACGGCAGCTGTACCATCCTGTCGCCATGAGGAGAGTATTCGAACTGGTTAAAGTCCTGTGACAGGTGCCAATGTGAGGATAAAAAGTGGTTCAAATGGCTCTGAGCTCTATCGGACTTCACATCTGAGGTCATCAGTCCTCTAGAAATTAGAACTACTTAAACCTAACTAACCTAAGGACATCACACACATCCATGCCCGAGGTAGGATTCGAACCTGCGACCGTAGCGGTCGCGCGGTTCTAGACTGAAGCGCCTAGAACCGCGCGGCCACTCTGGCCGGCTGATGTGGAGATAACGATCTCGAAGTTCCAAGCCGTGGCTTGTTTAGACGATCGGACCCGTCGTGTGGGACCAGGCACAAGTGCTGCTGCTGCTCTTACGGTTCGGGAAGAAATGGAGAGTTTAGCAGGTTGATCTCCCCATGGCGATGTCAGCGCACGTGGAATCGCACGCCGCACCGACCTATACGCATCGTTTGAAGAGCGCAAGACCATACCTTCCAATGCTACCCGTACAAAATCCAGCGTCATTACGAATAGTTAGCCACAAATTTTGTGACGCGGTGAGAAACTGCGGTGTGATCACTCCAAAAACGGGGGAAGATGACAACTGATTGTTCGACGTGTTGTGGACCGACGAAGCACATTCCACACTACGAGCGTCTGTCAACGCCGACAGCTACAGAATCTGCGACACCGAAAATTCTAGAACTGTCGTGGAAACACTGACTGCACGATGACAAAAGTACGCTGTGGTTTGGATTCATCACATCAGTCGTGATCGCAACCTTTTTCATCGATAAAATTCGGGGTGCTGCTTTTCAGCGAGGTACCCCGACATGTTACAGAATCCCATCGTCCCTAGCCTGGCTAGGTTACGCACAGATATTTAAATGATGTCACTGTGTCAAATAGGACACTACTAAAGTTGTATCAGAGAACCGACTCGTGGCGATAACATATTAGATCTTCTGGTGACAAACACACCCGAAATATTTGAAACAGTTAACGCAGAACAGGGAATCAGCGATCATAAAGCGGTTACTGCATCGATGATTTCAGCCGTAAATAGAAATAGTAAAAACGGTAGGAAGATTTTTCTGTTTAGCAAAAGTGACAAAAAGCAGATTTCAAAGTACTTGACGGCTCAACACAAATGTTTTGTCTCAAGTACAGATAGCGTTGAGGATCAGTCGACAAAGTTCAAAACCATCGTACAATATGCATTAGATGAGTATGTGCCAAGCAAGATTGTAAGAGATGGGAAAGAGCTACCGTGGTAGAACAACCGAGTTAGAAACTGCTCCGGAAGCAAAGGGAACTTCACAGCAAACATAAACATAGCCAAAGCCTTGCAGACAAATAAAAATTACGCGAAGCGAAATCTAGCGTGAGGAGGGCTATGCGAGGGTGTCAATGAATTCGAAAGTAAAGTTCTATGTACTGACTTGGCAGAAAATCCTAAGAAATTTTGGTCTTACGTCAAGGCAGTAGGTGGATCAAAACAAAATGTCCAGACACTCTGTGACCAAAATGGTAGTGAAACAGAGGATGACAGACTAAAGGCCGAAATACTAAATGTCTTTTTCCAAAGCTGTTTCACAAGGGAAGACTGCACTGTAGTTCCTATTCTATTTTGTCGCACAGATGAAAAAATGGTAGATATGGAAATAGTTGAGAGAGGGATAGAAAAACAATTAATATCGCTCAAAAGAGGATAGGCCGCTGGACCTGATGGGATGCCAGTTCGAATTTACACAGAGTACGCGAAGGAACTTGCCCCCCTTCTTGCAGCGGTCTACCGTAGGTCTCTAGAAGAGCGTAGCGTTCCAAAGGATTGGAAAAGGGCACAGGTCATCCCCGTTTTCAAGGAGGGACGTCGAACAGATGTGCAGAACTATAGACCTACATCTCTAACGTCGATCAGTTGTAGAATTTTGGAACACGTATTATGTTCGAGTATAATGACTTTTCTGGAGACTAGAAATCTACTCTGTAGGAATCAGCATGGGTTTCGAAAACGACGGTCGTGTGAAACCCAGCTTGCGCTATTCGTCCACGAGACTCAGAGGGCCATAGACACAGGTTCACAGGTACATGCCGTGTTTCTTGACTTCCGCAAGGCGTTCGATACAGTTCCCCACAGTCGTTTAATGAACAAAGTAAGAGCATGTGGACTATCAGACCAATTGTGTCATTAGATTGAAGAGTTCCTAGATAACAGAACGCAGCATGTCATTCTCAATGGAGAGAAGTCTTCCGAAGTAAGAGTGATTTTAGGTGAGCCGCAGGGGAATGTCATAGGACCGTTGCTATTCACAATATACATAAATGACCTTGTGGATGACATCGCAAATTCATTGAGGCTTTTTGCAGATGATGCCTTGGTGTATCGAGAGGTTGTAACAATGGAAAATTGTACTGAAATCCAGGAGGATCTGCAGCGAATTGACGCATGGTGCAGGGAATGGCAATTGAATCTCAATGTAGACAAGTGTAATGTGCTGCGAATACATAGAAAGATAGATCCCTTATCATTTAGCTACAAAATAGCAGGTCAGCAACTGGAAGCAGTTAATTCCATAAATTATCTGGGAGTACGCATTAGGAGTGATTTAAAATGGAATGACCATATAAAATTAATCGTCGGTAAAGCAGATGGCAGACTGAGATTCATTGGAAGAATCCTAAGGAAATTCAATCCGAAAATAAAGGAAGTTGGTTACAGTACACTTGTTCGCCCACTGCTTGAATACCGCTCACCGGTGTGGGGTCCGTACCAGATAGGGTTGACAGAAGAGATAGAGAAGATCCAACGGAGAGCAGCGCGCTTCGTTACAGGATCATTTAGTAATCGCGAAAGCGTCACGGAGATGATAGATAAACTCCAGTGGAAGACTCTGCAAGAGAGACGCTCAGTAGCTCGGTACGGGCTTTTGTTAAAGTTTCGAGAACATACCTTCACCGAGGAGTGAAGCAGTATATTGCTCCCCCTTTTGTATATCTCGCGAAGAGACCGTGAGGATAAAATCACAGAGATTAGAGCCCACACAGAAGCATACCGACAATCTTTCTTTGCACGAACAATACGAGACTGGAATAGAAGGGAGAACCGATAGAGGTACTCAAAGTACCCTCCGCCACAGACCATCAGGTGGGTTGCGTAGTATGGATGTAGATGTAGATATTATGGGTTATTTTCCTTCTCATCCGCATTAACTTACTTTTTCTACATTTAGGGCAAGCTGCCATTCGTTACACTAAATAGAAATTTTGTCAGTCATCTTTTGTCCTCTTTGAGTCACTAAACTTGGATACCTTTCCGTGTACCACAGCATCAACATCAAACAAACGCAGATTGTTACTCACCCTGACCGCCAGATAATTGATATATATAGAAAATAAGGTAAAGATACCTTTGCCTCCGATGAGCACTCGCCGTCGAGGACAACGTACTGGTTACGAAGAAGACTTCGAGCCACTCATCTGTGTTGGAACCTATTCCACAAGTTTGTACCTTCGTTAACATTCTGCAGTGGCCCACAGCGTCACATGCTTTTCGCAAATCTAGGATTGTGGAACGTTCCATATTTTTCAGTGTGTCCTTTGGGAAGTGAGCGAGCCTAGTTTCACGCGAGTGCTGCTTTTTAAAACCGTGCTGATTGCTGGACAGAAGTTTTTGGAGCTGAAGATAATTTATTACATTCAAACTCAGAACATGTTGAAACATTCTGCAGGAAACCGATGTTAGGGATACGAGTATTTGTCTGTAATTCTGTGGGTCCGTTCTTTTACCCTTCTTATATACAACAGTAAAGCTGAGCTTTTTTCCAGTCGCGCAGAACGAGGTCTGGACTTGCGATTTATGTGTTTTCAAATCCTTTACTTCTTTATCTACGCCAGGGATGCTTATTTCCACATCGTTCATACGGGGCTCACTGCGATGGTCAAATGACGGTGTCTTTGTAGCGTTCTCCTGTGCTAACGATTACTTAACCCTCAAACGAAGTTGTGGGGTCCTTTCCAATACCATTGAAACTGTACATTCCTGCCACTTCTTCTGCTGACCATTCCACGGTTGCTGGTTGTAAATACCTCGTTTGTAGTCGACAATCGACCTGCAGAGAAACTAGCAACACTATCCAGCTCCCTGCTGTTTACACAGCTGTGAATTTGGGTCGTGCCGTTGCTGATGTCACGACGCCGTAAGCGTTTCTGTCTTGCGTATGTCCAAAATTTACTTGTCAACTAAGTACCATTTTATTTTCAGGTTTAGTCTTTTATTTATTTTCGGTGTTACTGTTGCTTACAGTCAGTACTTGATCCAAATTTTCCGGACTTACAAGGGGAGGCCGCCAATTGTGAAATTCAGATTCAATTCATGCTGCTCATGGCCAGAGGTGTAATGTGGCGAAGCACCAAGATGCACTTCTCAGCCGTTGTCGAGAAAATCGACAGTTAAAATGAACCGTTGCTGTGAAATACTCTCTACGATTAATAGTTTTCTATGGCGTCGTGGCGCAGCGGTAAGCGCTCGGGTTCATAATCTGAAGGTCGGCAGATCGAATCTCGCACCATGCAACTTTTTTTTTTTTAGTATTTGTTTTTTGTAATTCAAATGTGTGTATGTATACACACATTTGAATTACAATATATATATATATATATATATATATATATATATATATATATATATATATATATATATATTATTCCCGGCAATCAGTTGCAACAATTATGCATATAATAAGTTGTTGAAAGACGTTTGTCGTGGAAAAACTGGCGACTTCGAACATCATTATGTTTTCCGCAAACAAAGTTGTATTTCACAAATGTTATTAATTGTCTTCATAATGTTAACCACGTATAGTTAACGGAAGACGTAGAAACGATATTCCGAAACGAATACGTATAGCGTAAGTCAAACGTTCCAATTAGAATAGAATCACCACGAACACAAATTTTCTGTGGCAGGTATGAAATATAAACTCTGTTACTCGCTCGTTACACTTGAAGGACAGATGTTGAATGGGCCGAAACGAGCCGCCGCATAACATCATACTTGCCTGCTAACTTCGAAAGAAGGTAGATGCGGTCCCTAGCGCAACTTATAACATCGTCGAAAATCAATGCGGACGTGAGAGCTTTGGTACACCCTGTTAAACAAACGGATAAATGGAGGCGGTACAATTGGAGAGCGATTCGCCTTCACCAACATGCATAAGCAATTCATTAATAGTTTATATATATATATATATATATATATATATATATATATATATATATATATATATATATATATATACTGATTTTCGACGATGTTAGAAGTTGCGCTAGGGACCGCATCTACCTTCTTTCGAAGTTAGCAGGCAACTACGCTGTTATGCGGCGGCTCGTTTCGACCCATTCAACATCTGTCCTTCAAGTGTAACGAGCGAGTAACGGAGTTTATATTTCATACCTGCCACAGAAAATTTGTGTTCGTCGGGTTTCTATTCTAATTCGAACGTCCGCTATACGTATTCGTTTCGGAATATCGTTGCTACGTCTTCCGTTAACAATACGTGGTTAACATTATGAAGACAATTAATTACAATAAACTAATAATAAAAAAAATGTTGTATAGCGCGAGATTCGATCCGGCGACCTTCGGATTACGAACCCGAGCGCTTACCGCTGCGCCACGACGCTGTAGAAAATTATTAATCGTAGGGAGTATTTCACAGCAACGGTTCATTTTAACTGTCGATTTTCTCGACAACGGCTGAGAAGTGCATCTTGGTGCTTTGCCACATTTCACCTCTGGCCATGAGCTTTTATTATGCGCAGTATGAACCGAATCTGAATTTCACAATTGGCGGCCTCCCCTTGTTAGTGAGAAAAGCGCTAGAAAAACTACAAGAAGTGTTATGTCCTAGCCAGTAATGCCAACCGAGCCCGCTGTCAAAAGGTTGGCAGCATCAAAGTCCGGACGCCGTCCGTATAATCAGCGCCAGCGATACAGGAAATCGCCGCAAGTCTGCGCGCGCCACCGCTGGCTTCTGGCTTCTTAAGCGCTGGAGTCGCGAGCGCTAGGACAGTTCTGTATTCGCCGCTCAGTTGTATACTCGCCTCCGAATTGTGTACTTGGTAGTCAGTTGTGTGTTCATCGCAGCAGAGTTGTTGTTTGTCGTCAGCCGACGCTGACCTAGCCGCTCCGACTCGAACTAGACAGATTTCTGTAGACACCGAGTTCACTACTGTGTTACTGTATCTTCCTTAATAAAAGATAAGTACCGACTTTTATTTAATATGAGTGTTTGGGCTTTCATCTTTCTGTTCACTGTTCCAGCGGACCGGTCGGCCCGCTATTAAAAGTGTGGCGGTGACTTCGTAAGCCATTTCTACAGCCAAGTGTTTGTCGCTACGAACACCGCCACAAAACTGGCGACGAGGTCTTCCGAACTCGTGTGCAGGGCTGGTTCAACTTGTTCTTGTTATACTAATTGTAGCGATAAAATTTTGGGGGCTGGTTTAATTTGTGTTCACTATGTCTGCCGAATTACAACAGTTGATTTTGTTACAGAGTCAGCAAATACAAAGTCTGGTGGAAGCAATCGGCAAACAAGCGGCTAATCCACCAACACAAAAGGAACAAGCACAGGCAGCACCACCCTTCCGTGCTTTTGATGCGGCACGAGAAGAATGGCAAGAATATTTCGCGCAGTTGCAGGCGCACATGACAGTCTACAAAATCACAGGTACTGAGCGGCAGCTTTATTTAATTTCCACTGCAGGCGTGGAAATCTATCGACTCCTTTGTAAGTTGTTCCCGGAATCCCAGCCAGAAGCTTTAGACTATGACGTTGTTGTTAACAAGCTTGCTGAGTATTTCGAGTCGCGAGTTCATGTGGCAGCAGCCAGATTCAAGTTCTTCAGATTAAAGAAACTGCCACATCAACCTAATAAACAGTGGTTAACAGATTTACGGGGCCTCACCCGTCAGTGCCGATTTAATTGTGTGTGTGGAGCTTCCTACAGTGATGTCATGCTACGAGACGCTATTACGCAAAACATTGCAGATTCTCGTATTCGTGCTGCTATCTTAAAGTTGCCTGACCCGTCATTAGAGACTGTGATGAACATCATTGAAGCGCAAGATACTTTTGACTATGCTGAGTGTGAGTTAGATCAGCCATGTATTTCTCACATTGCCTGTGCTAAGCAAGTTAGGTCACGCCCGCGGCCCCACCGGCAGAGTCAGACTGTCAACACTAGCCGGCCGCGTCATGTTGAACACATTCGTCAGCCGCGTGTGCAAAATGATAGAGTTAAGTCTTGCCCTAAGTGTGTTCTTGCTCATCCTCGTGAACGTTGCCCGTTGAGAAACGCGGTTTGTCACTTTTGTCAAAGGAAAGGACACATCCAGACTGTTTGTTTGCGTAAACGCAAGAACAATTCTAGTGCTGCCCAGCCCATGGATATTCATGTTCTTCAAAGCCAGCCCGCCCAGAAGGTCGCGTTCAAGACTCTTCCACGGTTCGTGTGGGTAATAAACTTGTTCGCAATAAGCCACCCACCCAGCCCTCTGCTATGCGACCCAAGCGTACTTCAAACGGTGTAAAAAGTAATGTACAGACTGCAAGTGAAGCGGGAGTTGTTGTTCCACCCGCCCAACCCACGAGTTGTCGTAAGCGGCGAACACGCGCTAAACGCGCTGATTTTGTGTCTTCCGCCTCCACTGCACCGATCCAGAGACAGTGTAATAAACTATTTGTGAAGCTTCGCATCCAGGACAAGACCTTCAATTTTCAATTAGACACTGGTGCGTCTGTGACTCTCATAAATAGTGCTACGTATGCGGCTATCGGCCGCCCTAAGCTTTCAGCGGCAAAACATTCTTTGGCTACTTATAGTGGAGAACAGATTCCTGTGTTAGGTGTATGTAGCGTGCCAGCCACATTCCGTGGCAATACAAAAACAGTTTCATTCACAGTGCTCCGCGCTACAGACAGTGTAAACATTTTCGGATTGGACTGTTTTGACTTGTTTGGCCTGTCTATCCAAGACAATGTGTTGCAAATTAATTCTGTTGTTGTTCCTCACGACAGCATAACCGATTTGTGTAAACGATACAGTGACATATTTAAAGACGAACTAGGTTGTGCTGCGAACTTTGCCGCTCATATTACGTTAAAAGATAATGCTCAGCCTCGATTTTGTCGTGCTCGTCCAGTGCCTCACGCCCTCCGGGCACCAGTAGAAGATGAACTTCGTCGTTGGCAAAACAACGGTGTTATTCAACCCGTTTCAGCGAGCCAGTGGGCTTCTCCCTTAGTTATTATAAAGCAACCGTCTGGCAAGTTACGTTTGTGTGCTGATTTTAAGTCGACAGTTAATCCTCAGACTGTCATTGATTCTTTTCCTTTGCCTAGACCGGACGAGCTGATGGATAAGTTAGGGGAAGCTCGTTTCTTTTCCAAAATTGATCTCCGTGAAGCATATTTGCAATTGCCCCTCGACGAGCAATCACAACAGTATTTTGTCATAAACACGTCGTTGGGGTTGTTCCGTTTTCTGCGTTTGCCTTTTGGTTGTGCGTCAGCTCCAGCTGTTTTTCAGCGTTTTTTGTCACAACTTCTGGCTAATGTGCCATCATGTTGCAACTATTTAGACGATATTGTTGTGTCCGGTCGGACGCCTGCTGAACATTTCCGTAATTTGGAGTGTTTGTTTAAAGTGTTGTCTCAGGCAGGCCTACGTTGCAACATCGATAAATGTTCATTTTTCCTTACGGAGATGGAGTATCTGGGACATGTTATTAATGCTCAAGGCATTCATCCCTCCCAGTCACATTTGGCAGCTATTCGTGATTTGCCCGCCCCTCGCAATCTGCATGAATTGCAAGCAGTTCTTGGCAAATTGACGTATTATATTAGGTTTATACCTAATGCATCACAGATTGCTGCACCGTTGCATCGTCTCCGCCGTAAGAATGTTCCATTTGTGTGCTCAGCTGATTGCCAATCAGCCTTTCAGCAGCTTAAAGAGGTTTTATTGAATGATCGTTGTCTGGTCCATTACGACCCTAACAAGCCTCTGGTGTTAGCTTGTGATGCCTCTTCTTTCGGCCTCGGTGCTGTGTTGTCTCACCGAGTCGGTAACACCGAACGTCCTATTGCGTTCGCATCTAAATTGCTAAACAAAGCTCAGTGTAATTATAGCCAGTTGGACAAGGCAGCGTTGGCTATTGTGTTCGGTGTCACAAAATTCCATCACTACCTCTATGGTAGACCATTCTATTTAGTAACGGATCACAAGCCCCTGACGTCACTGTTTCATCCGTCTAAACCAGTTCCTCAGCGGACAGCTCAGAGACTACAACGTTGGGCTCTTTTGTTATCACAATACCAGTATGAGATACTGTATCGCCCTACAGCTCAGCATGCAAACGCTGACGCGCTTTCTAGATTGCCGATTGCTGCGGATGATGTCTTCGATTCCTCTGAAGACTCTTGCCATCCGATTGACGCCGATGAGCATCAATCCCTCCGGGATTTTCCGATTGATTATCGTCAGGTGGCACGTGAGACAGCTACGGATCCTCATCTGAGTTTACTATTACGTTTTGTTCAACGTGGTTGGCCGTCCAAGGCAAAGGACATATCGGATCCTGTGGTTCGTCGCTATTATCCGCAACGTCATCTGTTGTCTGTTTCGCACGGAGTTTTGCTGTTACGCACAGAGAATGACCAGCTTCGTGTAGTGGTTCCCCAAGTGCTCCAATCAAAGGTCCTCGACTTGTTGCATCAAGGTCATTGGGGAGTGGTCCGCACCAAGCAGCTTGCCCGCCGTCATTGTACATGGATCGGCATTGATAAGCAGATTACGCAGATGTCTACAGATTGTTCGAAGTGTGCCGAGCACCAAGCTGCTCCGCCTCAACGCTATTTTGAGTGGTCACGCCCTGCCGGTCCCTGGCAGCGAGTACATATTGATTTCGCTGGTCCATATTGGAATTCTCGTTGGCTCATCGTGATAGATGCATTTAGTAATTTTCCGTTTGTTGTGCCCATGCAGTCTACAATGTCTGCACAAACTATACAGGCGTTGACTTCAATTTTTTGTATTGAGGGTCTTCCAGAAGTTTTAGTGTCTGACAATGGTCCACAATTTACCTCTGCTGAATTTGAAAGTTTTTGTTCTGCCAATGGCATTCGCCATGTTCTTACTCCGCCGTTCCACCCTCAATCGAATGGTGCAGCGGAACGTTTTGTACGCACATTCAAGGATCATATGGACCGCCTTCGTGCTACGCACTCTCGTCAGCAGGCCCTCATCACGTTCCTGTCGTCGTACCGGACCACGCCACGCGACGGCCCTTCGCCTGCGGAGCTTTTCCACGGCCGTCGTCATCGCACCCTACTACGGTTGTTGCACCCCCCGGATCGACCCGCCGCTTCTGGGCATCGCACGCATTTTCAGCGCAACGACGCCGTTTTTTTCAGAGTTTATCACGGTCGCCGTCGTTGGGAACGTGGTACCGTGATAAGTGTCCAGGGTCGAGGTTTTTATACTGTTCAAGGTGCTACTGGGGTGCACAGGAGGCATCAGAACCAGTTGCGCCGCGCTGGCCGCCCGGATTCTGCCGCTCGTTCTTTGTCCGCAGATTTGGGCCGCGGCGGGTTCCAGCCGCGCCTTCCGACATCGCTGCCGCCCCCAGCGCAGCTGCAGCAGCCGTCGCCGCTACCACGCCGACAGCCCGGCCCGTTGATGCCTCCCGCGCAGCTTCATTCGGGAGCGCCCCAGGTGGTCGCTCCGGCGCCTGCGGTCCCTCTTCAGTCGCCACCGCCTTCGGAGCTGATGGACGTCGACCCCTCAGCCGGGCCACCTTCCCAAGCGGTGGCTGTGCAGCCTGTCCTGCAGCCGCTTTCCTTGGGCACCCCCAAGGAGTCTGACACCGCAGCGCCTTGTCCGGCGCCCACTCAGCAGCCGTCAACGCAGCGTCAGGAGACGCTGCCTCTCTTCGTGGGTCCCGACGCCCCGTCGCGTCCAGTATCAGAAGCTGCGCCCGTGGTCACAGGCGTGCACCCTAACCTCGGTTTTCAGTCGGTGTTTCCCGAGGCCCCGCGCAGCCAATGCTGGGGTGCGGACCGGGGACTGCCACCGACAACAGTCTCCGCCCCGGTCTCTTCTGCTACGCCTGCGGCCAGACCCCTCCCCCGCCGTCGACGCTCGCCACGTCATTATTCAACGACGGTGCGGCGATTTGGGGGGGAGGAGTGTTATGTCCTAGCCAGTAATGCCAACCGAGCCCGCTGTCAAAAGGTTGGCAGCATCAAAGTCCGGACGCCGTCCGTATAATCAGCGCCAGCGATACAGGAAATCGCCGCAAGTCTGCGCGCGCCACCGCTGGCTTCTGGCTTCTTAAGCGCTGGAGTCGCGAGCGCTAGGACAGTTCTGTATTCGCCGCTCAGTTGTATACTCGCCACCGAATTGTGTACTTGGTAGTCAGTTGTGTGTTCATCGCAGCAGAGTTGTTGTTTGTCGTCAGCCGACGCTGACCTAGCCGCTCCGACTCGAACTAGACAGATTTCTGTAGACACCGAGTTCACTACTGTGTTACTGTATCTTCCTTAATAAAAGATAAGTACCGACTTTTATTTAATATGAGTGTTTGGGCTTTCATCTTTCTGTTCACTGTTCCAGCGGACCGGTCGGCCCGCTATTAAAAGTGTGGCGGTGACTTCGTAAGCCATTTCTACAGCCAAGTGTTTGTCGCTACGAACACCGCCACAAAAAGAAGAAGAAGAGGAAGAAGAACAGAGTAGTGATGCAAATGGTTTCGAAGACGAAAATGACCTTTCTTACAATAGTGAACATGAAACTGCTTCAGAGCCGTGACTGTAGTGAATCAAATAATGTATAGATAAATAAACATAGAGGAGAAGCATCTTGTATCTATGACAGAAATAGATATAAGTGGTCCGCTTATAAACGTCAAAAAAGTGTGGCAACAGGAGACCACAACTTGACACTAGAAATTCCTACACTGAGCCGCGTTGCAAGCATATTGGGAGACTCATGCAGTATGTTGGAAGCATGAGAGTACTTCTTTACCAGAGATATGTTACAAGGCATTTTGAATTATACCGTGAAAATTTCTTCATACCTATCAAAATTTTCTGATCAACAGCGCACGGAACTACGGGACATGAACGTCAGTCATTGTAACGCACTGTTTGGATTATTATATTTTAGTTTCGCCTTCTAATCTAATCATCAACATCTTGAGTCTATGTTTGCAACAGACGGCACTGGAAGACATATTTTCCGCGTCACGTCATCAATGAAGAGAGTGCTGATACTGCTTCAGATTTGATGATGTAGCGCCGGCCGGAGTGGCCGAGCGGTTCTAAGCGCTACAGTCTGGAACCGCGCGACCGCTACTGTCGCAGGATCGAATCCTGCCTTGGGCATGGATGTGTGTGATGTCCTTAGGTTAGTTAGGTTTAAGTAGTTCTAAGTTCTAGGGGACTTATGACCTCAGCAGTTGAGTCCCATAGTGCTCAGAGCCATTTGAACCATTTGATTTTGATGATGTAGCAACACAGATGAGAGGAAGGGAAATGAGCGTGCAGCAGCGACTTGGATTACTGAAAGAATGGTCCACACAGTTCTCAGGCATGTTGTAACTAATGTTACCACGGATGCTTGGATGAAATGCTGGTTGGTTTTCGTGGGACATGCACATTTAGGGTTTATATGCCTAGTAAACCAGAACCCGCCAGGTTAGCCGAGAGCGCTAATGCTCTGCTTGCTGGACTCGGGCATCCGCGCCGGCCCCGGATCGAATCCGCCCGGCGGATTAATGACGTGGGTCGCTGTGTCGGCCAGCCTGGATGTGGCTTTTAGGCGGTTTTCCACATCCCGCTAGGTGAATACCGGGCTGGTCCCCACATCCCGCCTCAGTTACACGACACACAGCCATTTGTAACACTTCCGCACTATTTCACGATTTACACTCGACATAGACAGCTAGGGTACACTGATTCCGTCCTGGGGGACATGAGGTGGCGGCAGGAAGGGCATCCGGCCACCCCTTAAAATTAACCTTGCCAAATCCGTTGTAACCACGCCGACCCTGCGCACATTGCGGGACACAGGCGCAAGTGAAAGAAAGAAAGAAAGTATGCCTAGTAAACCAGAGAAATATGGGCTGAAAATAATGATTTTAGCTGTTGCAAATACAAACTACCTTCAAAATGTCTATGCATATACTGGAAAAGACAGTGATGGCTTTGGCTTTGCACCAGAGTAAAAGGCTTTCAGAAACAACTAAAGCCAATTTACAGTATAAACATTACAGCTGACATCTACTTTGGCTATAGTGAATTAGATTTAGAGTTGAAAGAATTAAAGTTGACGTATGTTGGTACATTAAGGAAAAACAAAAAGCAAATCCCTCCAGAATTCCAGCCATCTGGGAGGCGTGTAGAAGGTTCAACACTTTATACACTGAAGAGCCAAAGAAACCTGTCTAATATAGCGTAGGGCCCCCGCGAGCACGCAGAAGTGCCGCAACACGACGTGGCACGGACTCGACTAATGTCTGAAGTAGTGCTGGAGGGTACTGAATCCTGCAGGGCTGACCATAAATCCGTAAGAATACGATGGGGTGAAGATCTCTTCTGAACAGCACGTTGCAAGGCATCCAGATATGCTCAATAATGTTCATGTTTGGAGAGTTTGGTGGCCAGAGGAAGTGTCTAAAAACTGAACAGTGTTCCTGGAGCCACTCTGTAGCAATTCTGCACTTGGGGGGGGGGGGGGGGGGGCTGTCGTACTGTTCTGCTGCATTTGACCAAATTCGTCGGAAGGGATGCAGGTGATCAGACAGGATGCTTATATACGCGTCACCTGTCAGTCGTATCTAGACGTATCGGGGGTCCTATGTCATTCCAACTGCACGTGCCCCGCATCATAACAGAGCCTCCACCAGCTTGAACAGTACGCTGCTGACATGCAGGGGCCATGGATTTATGAGGCTGTCTCCATACCCGTACACGCCGATCTGTTCGATACAATTTGAAACGAGACTCGTCCGACCAGGCAACATGTTTCCAGTCATTAACAGTCTAATGTCTATACTGACGAAACCAGGTGAGGTGTAAAGCTTTGTGTCCTGCTGTCATCAGGGCTACACGAGTGGGCCTTCGGATCCTAAGGCCCATATGGGTGATGTTTCGTTGAATGGTCCGTGCGCTGACACATGTTGATGGCCCAGCACTAAAATCTGAGTTGGGAAGGGGTGCACTTCTGTCATGTTGAACGATTCTCTTCAGTCGTAGTTGGTCCCATTCTTGCAGATTTGATGTTTTACCGGATTCCTGATTTTCATGTTACACTCGTGAAATAGTCGTACGGGAAAATCACCATTTCATCGCTTTCTCGAAGACGCTCTGCCCCATCCCTCGTGCGCCGACTACAACATCACTTTCAAACTCACTCAAAGCTTGATAACCTGCCACTGTAGCAGCAGTAACCGATCTAACAGCTGCGCCAGACACTTGTTGTCTTACACAGGTGATGCCGACCGTAGCGCCGTATTCTGCCTGTTTACATGTCTCTGTATTTCAATACGCATGCCTATTCCCGTTTCTTTGGCGCTTCAGTGTAGTTTCACGAATTACAGAACATTTATTTCTTATGTCCCTACAAAACGGATAGCTGTCATTTTGATTTCCAGTATAATTTCCTCGGAAAATAGCGCTCTGTTGACCAGAAGCGTGCTGCAGGCAGCACGAGCAGTGGAACACGCAGATGGCCTCTTGCTGTGTTCTGAACATGTTCGGAATTAACTCGTACGTAATACAAACATTCTGCAAGAAGTACATACCTGTTTCCCGATTTGACTTCATCAAAAGCATTGGCCAGGCAGCTTACTGAACCGTATCGTAATGAGAGGCTGATCGATGACATGCTACGATAAGAACTAAGAATAACAATTCCAGAGTTTTGAAGAAACCTCTCCCAAAATCACACACATCGATTCTGTCTTCAAAGAGGAATCGATGTGCTCTGTGAACCCGTGCCAACGAGAAATGACCAGCCAGTATAGAATATTCTGCACTCGTCCAGTTTGCCAAACCCGTCAATCAGTGCGGTGTAAAGGGTGTGGAGTGGAGAACTTGAGTGAATACTGACCGGATGTGAAAAACTTTTTGTACTAGTTAATATTTGTGTTCATTACATGCTGCTAATTTTTCACACTCTTTATGCTCATCTTGCAGCAATCTGTTAGTGTATCGCGTTATTTCTAAGAAAAAATTTTTTTCAATTCCATTTCACTTGACTGTCAAGCAGAATTATGTAAATTGTTTTCGTGTTGTGATTTATTTTAAGTTAAAATGTTAAACTGGTGTTTCGTGTTGTAACATAAGGAAATATGAAATTACTGAACAAATATTTGTGATGAAACTAAAATAAATTAATTTTCATGACTAAAACGAAATGGTATACTCTTACACGCCACAAACAATTTATGGTACAAGGAAATCACTACTCCGTTTGAGGGTTAATCGCGAAATTTAAAACTTCGGCTTTCGTTTTGCTTTATTCCCCTGTCAGATTGGTCAAGAGTGACAGCATGGAACCGTCAGACCTCTTAACCCACTAACTAGGAATACACTTGTCCAGAGCACAATTTACAGCGTATTTAAGCTTTGCCCATAATATTCCACTCTGAGCAGGTCCTTTGTTGTGACTCCTGTGTTGCAAATCCAGAGCGCTGACACCGTCGTTGACAATTTTTGTATCAACTATAGGGACTCGGACCGAGGGTGGTGGCGCAGTGGATCGCACACTGGACTCGCATTCGGGACGACAACGGTTCCAACCCGCTTCCAGCCTTCCTGATTTAGGTTTTCCATGATTTCCCTGAATCACTTCAGGCAATTGCCGGGATGGTTCCTTTGAAAAGGCACGGCCGGCTTCCTTTCCCGATCCTTCCCTAATGCGATGAGACCGAAGACCTCACTGTTTGGTCCCCCGCCCCAAATCAAGCAAGCAAGCAACACAAAACTTACACACAATTTTTTTGTTTGTTTTTTTTTTTTTTTTTTTTTTTTTGTCATCATTCGAGTGACTGGTTTGATGCGGCCCGCCACGGATTCCTTTCCTGTGCTAACCTCTTCATCTCGGAGTAGCACTTGCAACCTACGTCCTCAATTATTTGCTTGACGTATTCCAATCTCTGTCTTCCTCTACAGTTTTTGCCCTCTACAGCTCCCTCTAGTACCATGGAAGTCATTCCCTCATGTCTTAGCAGATGTCCGATCATCCTGTCCCTTCTCCTTATCAGTGTTTTCCACATATTCCTTTCCGATTCTGCGTAGAACCTCCTCATTCCTTACCTTATCAGTCCACCTAATTTTGAACATTCGTCTATAGCACCACATCTCAAATGCTTCGATTCTCTTCTGTTCCGGTTTTCTCACAGTCCATGTTTCACTACCATACAATGCTGTACTCCAGACGTACATCCTCAGAAATTTCTTCCTCAAGTTAATGCCGGTATTTGATATTAGTAGACTTCTCTTGGCCAGAAATGCCTTTTTTGCCATAGCGAGTCTGCTTTTGATGTCCTCCTTGTTCCGTCCGTCATTGGTTATTTTACTGCCTAGGTAGCAAAATTCCTTAACTTCATTGATTTCGTGACCATCAATCCTAATGTTAAGTTTCTCGCTGTTCTCCTTTCTACTACTTCTCATTACCTTCGTCTTTCTCCGATTTGCTCTTAAACCATACTGTGTACTCATTAGACAGTTCATTCCGTTCAGCAGATCATTTAAGTCTTCTTCACTTTCACTCAGGATAGCAATGTCATCAGCGAATCGTATCATTGATATCCTTTCACCTTGTATTTTAATTCCACTCCTGAACCTTTCTTTTATTTCCATCATTGCTTCCTCGATTTACAGATTGAAGAGTAGGGGCGAAAGGCTACAGCCTTGTCTTACACCCTTCTTAATACGAGCACTTCGTTCTTGATTGTCCACTCTTATTATTCCCTCTTGGTTGTTGTACATATTGCATATGACCCGTCTCTCCCTATAGCTTACCCCTACTTTTTTCAGAATCTCGAACAGCTTGCACCATTTTATATTGTCGAACGCTTTTTCCAGGTCGACAAATCCTGTGAAAGTGTCTTGATTTTTCTTTAGCCTTGCTTCCATTATTAGCCGTTACGTCAGAATTGCCTCTCTCGTCCCTTTACTTTTCCTAAAGCCAAACTGATCGTCACCTAGCGCATTCTCAATTTTCTTTTCCATTCCTCTGTATATTATTCTTGTAAGCAGCTTCGATGCATGAGCTGTTAAGCTGATTGTGCGATAATTCTCGCACTTGTCAGCTCTTGCCGTCTTCGGAATTATGTGGATGATGCTTTTCCGAAAGTCAGATGGTATATCGCCAGACTCATATATTCTACACACCAACGTGAATAGTCGTTTTGTTGCCACTTCCCCCAATGATTTTAGAAATTCTGATGGAATGTTATCTATCCCTTCTGCCTTATTTGACCGTAAGTCCTCCAAAGCTCTTTTAAATTACGATTCTAATACTGGATCCCCTATCTCTTCTAAATCGACTCCTGTTTCTTCTTCTATCACATCAGATAAATCTTCACCCTCGTAGAGGCTTTCAGTGTATTCTTTCCACCTATCTGCTCTCTCCTCTGCATTTAACAGTGGAATTCCCGTTGCACTCTTAACGTTACCACCATTGCTTTTAATGTCACCAAAAGTTGTTTTGACTTTCCTGTATGCTGAGTCTGTCCTTCCGACAATCATATCTTTTTCGATGTCTTCACATTTTTCCTGCAGCCATTTCGTCTTAGCTTCCCTGCACTTCCTATTTATTTCATTCCTCAGCGACTTGTATTTCTGTATTCCTGATTTTCCCGGAACATGTTTGTACTTGCTCCTTTCATCAATCAACTGAAGTATTTCTTCTGTTACCCATGGTTTCTTCGCAGCTACCTTCTTTGTACCTATGTTTTCCTTCCCAACTTCTGTGATGGTCCTTTTTAAAGATGTCCATTCCTCTTCAACTGCACTGCCTACTGCGCTATTCCTTATTGCTGTATCTATAGCGTTAGAGAACTTCAAACGTATCTCGTCATTCCTTAGAACTTCCGTATCCCACTTCTTTGCGTATTGATTCTTCCTGACTAATGTCTTGAACTTCAGCCTACTCTTCATCACTACTATATTGTGATCTGAGTCTATATCTCCTCCTGGTTACGCCTTACAATCCAGTATCTGATTTCGGAATCTCTGTCTGACCATGATGTAATCTAATTGAAATCTTTCCGTATCTCCCGGTCTTTTCCAAGTATACCTCCTCCTCTTGTGATTCTTGAACAGGGTATTCACTATTACTAGCTGAAACTTGTTACAGAACTCAATTAGTCTCTGTCCTCTTTCATTCCTCGTCCCAAGCCCTTATTCTCCTGTAACCTTTTCTTCTACTCTTTCCCCTACAACTGCATTCCAGTCGCCCATGACTATTAGATTTTCGTCCCCCTTTACATACTGCATTACCCTTTCAATATCCTCATACACTTTCTCTATCTGTTCATCTCCAGCTGGCGACGTCGGCATGTATACCTGAACTATCGTTGTCGGTGTTGGTCTGCTGTCGATTCTGATTAGAACAACCCGGTCACTGAACTGTCCACAGTAACACACCCTCTGCCCTACCTTCCTATTCATAACGAATCCTAGACCTGTTATACCATTTTCTGCTGCTGTTGCTATTACCCGATACTCATCTGACCAGAAATCCTTGTCTTCCTTCCACTTCACTTCACTGACCCCTACTATATCTAGATTGAGCCCTTGCATTTCCCTTTTCAGATTTTCTAGTTTCCCTACCACGTTCAAGCTTCTGACATTCCACGCCCCGACTCGTAGAACGTTATCCTTTCGTAGATTTATTCAATCTTTTTCTCATGGTAACCTCCACCTTGGCAGTCCCCTCCCGGAGATCCGAATGGGGGACTATTCCGGAATCTTTTGCCAATGGAGAGATCATCATGATACTTCTTCAATTACAGGCCACATGTCCTGTGGATACATGTTACGTGTCTTTAATGCAGTGGTTTCCATTGCCTTCTGCATCCTCATGTCGTTGATCATTGCTGATTCTTCCTCCTTTAGGGGCAATTTCCCACCCCTAGAACAAGAGAGTGCCCTGAGCCTCTATCCGCTCCTCCGCCCTCTTTGACAAGGCCGTTGGCAGAATGAGGCTGACTTCTTATGCCGGAAGTCTTCGGCCGCCAATGCTGATTATTTATCAAAATTTAGGCAGTGGCGGGGATCGAACCCGGGACCGAAGACGTTTTGATTATGAATCAAAGACGATATCCCTAGACAGACACCATACAACATTACAACTGTCACCTGTCCTTTTGCGCAAGCAGAGGTTGCGCTAGCAATCCCAGAGCTCAAAACAGGAAAGCACCAGGGCCAGATGTATCCACTCGGAAACACTGAAAAACCTAGCACCGCAGATCACCCCTTACGACTGGGCAGGGTACCTACAATATGGAAAACCTCCAAGGCAGTCATTATTAAAAAATAAACGGACAGGGATCCTTCAGATCCGAAGGCTTACAGGCCAATGTGGCTAATAAACACCCTAGCATAGATTCAAGAGAAGCTACTGCGTAAGCGCCTGCAAACACGCAGAGCTCTCATGAGTATGAGCCAACACCAATTTGGCTTCAGAACTGGTAGATCAATAGATGATGCCATCAATCAGGCCCTACACGCATTTAATACTACAACACAGAAATACGCCATGGCAATAATGATTGAAATTGCCGGAGCATTCGATAATCTCTGGTTGCTCGCACTGTTTCAGAGGTTTAGACATTTGGAGGTACCGCAGTCACTGTACAACGGTTTCGTAGACTACTGTAAAGACCGAGTAGTCGAATGGCAGATGGACAGCCAGAAAGTAATTAAAAGAATTACCAAAGGCTGTCCTGAAGGGTCGATCTGTGGCCCCATCTTCTGGGACATAAAAATCGGACCCCCTCTACAACTTCTGGATGGAGATGACAGGTCAAACGGAATTGTAGCCTACGCAGATGACCTATTAGTTGTAGTCACTGCAAACAACAGAGCCCAGTTAGAAAAGAAAGGCAGTGGAATACTGCAAACTCTTACACAGTGATGTCACAACAATAAACTCATGATAGCCGGAAACTAAACAACGTACTCATTACTGAAAGGATCACTCCAAAGGAATCCTTGGGTTAAAATTGGGGACACAAACATCAAACGAGCACAAGTTACGCGCTATCTTGGGGTACACATAGATGAAAAACTAAATTTCAACGAAGACTAACAATAGACAAAACAGAAAAAATACTACACAAACTGGTGAGGCTAAATTCACAACAGTACAGATTACCGCTGCCAGTCATACGGACATACCACTGTGCACTCTTCGAATCAGTACTCAGCTTCGCAGTTGGCACGTCGGCACATAGACTGAACGTGGTCACCAACAAATCATCGGTCAGAAGAGGGCAGAGAAGTGTCCTACTTATGCTATCTGGAACCTTCGGCACCACCTCAGCGGATGCACTGTGTGTGGGCTCGGAATATGCCCCATAGATATGACGATCAAATACAGAGTTACAAGGTACAGGTTAATGATGGGTATGGTACACACAATTACTGGTGTCACCTAAGATGTCGTTTGGATACATGCCAAGATGGGTGGGATGTAAGTGATAAGGGGCGTAGACTACAGGACTTCCTTCCTGACGTAAGGGAGCACTTGGGAATGAAGCATATCGAGCCCAGCTGCGGTATGATACAGTGCTTCACCGGACACGGACCTTACTCCCCTCGCACTTAACCCCGCGTGAGTCTGAGGCAGACCCCTACATGCACATGCGGAGAAGGAGGTTCCCCAGAACACACTGTCTTTTTCCGTGGGCAGTACACTACACTTAGACATAGATATACAGGGTGTTACAAAAAGGTACTGCCAAACTTTCAGGAAGCATTCCTCACACACAAATAAAAAAAAGATGTTATGTGGACATGTGTCCGGAAACGCTTAATTTCCATGTTAGAGCTCATTTTAGTTTCGTCAATATGTACTGTACTTCCTCGATTCACCGCCAGTTGGCCCAATTGAAGGAAGGTAATGTTGACTTCGGTGCTTGTGTTGACAAGCGACTCATTTCTCTACAGTACTAGCATCAAGCACATCAGTACGTAGCATAAACAGGTTAGTGTTCATCACGAACGTGGTTTTGCAGTCAGTGCAATGTTTACAAATGCGGAGTTGGCGTGCGCAGGCACTATCAGCAGCTGATTAGCCTCCACGGGTACACTTCTGCGAATGGTTCATCCAACAATGTGTCAATCCTCATTTCAGTGCAAATGTTCTCTTTACGGATAAGGCTTCATTCCAACGTGATCAAATTGTAAATTCTCACAATCAACATGTATGGGCTGACGAGAATCCGCACGCAATTGTGCAATCACGTCATCAACACAGATTTTCTGTGAACGTTTGGGCAGGCATTGTTGGTGATGTCTTGATTGGGCCCCATGTTCTTCCACCTACGCTCAATGGAGCACGTTATCATGATTTCAGGCGGGATACTCTACCTGTGCTGCTAGAATATGTGCCTTTACAAGTACGACGCAACGTATGGTTCATGCACGATGGAGCTCCTGCACATTTCAGTCGAAGTGTTCGTACGCTTCTCAACAACAGATTCGGTGACCGATGGATTGGTAGAGGCGGACCAATTCCATGGCCTCCACGCTCTCCTGACCTCAACCCTCTTCATTTATGGGGGCATTTGAAAGCTCTTGTCTACGCAACCCCGGTACCAAATGTAGAGACTCTTCGTGCTCGCATTGTGGACGGTTGTGATACAATACGCCATTCTCCAGGACTGCATCAGCGCATCAGGAATTCCATGCGGCGGAGGGTGGATGCATGTATCCTCGCTGACGGAGGACGTTATGAACATTTCCTGTAACAAAGTGTTTGAAGTCACGCTGGTAGGTTCTGTTGCTGTGTATTTCCATTCCATGATTAATGTGATTTGAAGAGAAGTAATAGAATGAGCTCTAACATGGAAAGTAAGCGTTTCCGGACACATGTCCACATAACATATTTTCTTTCTTTGTGTGTGGGGAATGTTTCCTGAAAGTTTGGCCGTACCTTTTTGTAACACCCTGTATACACAGCAATAACAGAGGAAGAACAATGGGCACAATTAAACGTGTTGACCAACATTATTTCAAAAACAACACATGAAGAGTACATGCGTACATGATATAACAGACATGCCTATGTGCAACGTAACAATAGTCTCCAGAGGGTCGACAGCGATATCCACAGTGACAGCGGAAACAGTGACAATGAGGAGGAATAGGAGGAGGAAGCCCAGATGTGACAGTAAATAAGCATAAGGTGCTGGTTATCTAGCCAAGAAACCACTAAATGTTGTACACGGATACTAAATTTAACACATAGGAGTAGTACTAAATGAGATAAGCAACACTATTTATGTAGCAATAACCATTTGTGTGTGTGTGTGTGTGTGTGTGTGTGTGTGTGTGTGTGACTGGCCGTCAAACGGTTCGAGGAAACCATTCCGAGGTATTCACCGTCAGTCGGTGATGGTACCAACAAATATCTCCTCATCCTATTATCATTTTATATTCTTCTTAAAAGCAACAAAGTGTTATTTATATTTCAACCTTATATTATTGTTATTTTGAAAAGTATTATTCCTTGTAAATGTTGTAGATAAAACAAAATTGTAAGTTGTACGACTTGTTTTAAAACATCAGGTAACAGGTCTATAATTTGGCAATAAATAAATAAATGTAGGGACTCGGTATGGCGTTCCAGTATTCGTTAGCTGTCCGCTGCGATGGCTACTCGATAAGGCGACGAAACGCTGCTTCAGTTCTCTAGGATAGGTCGCAGTAGGCTATGGAGCACTGCACCTTTCTAGAATTCTCGCGAACATGTAAATCTAATACTCGCTTTCCTTACTACGGATCCAGTGTCGCTTTCATTCCATTTCATATGATTTCGCATTGTTACACGTAAACACTAATGGGACATGAGGGATTTCAGAAGATTAACAATGACTTTGTAATACAATACTACCGGCTTCTTTCTTTGCACAGGGGCGGACAAAAATGTGGGAACACCGCGACAATTGCCAAGTGAGTAGGCTGCGGCAATGCGTCGTGAATGTCAGTCGTAGGCAGAACAGTGTTCTGTATAGTTTTGAATGCATTATGTGAATGCGAGTAAATTTTTGGCGCTCATACGGTGGGTGCTCTCGTAACCAACTGAGCCGAAGCGTTTGGTTTTTCAAGAGACACCGTGTCTAAGGAGTACACCACGTACTGGGAAAGCGGGAAAACATCATACGCTAGGTCACAACGCTGACGAAATATACAGGGTGAGTCAAAAGTCCTTGGACACCTTCATAAGTTTAAAGATTAAAGGGAAAATTGAAATGTGATGATGGGAATATAGGTTTGATGTGGGGCCGAAACTTTTGGAGTGAATGTCATTCATGGCCGCCATCTTGAAATCCGCCAATTTGGATTCAAGTCATTTTTTGAAGTGGGAAGAGGGGTGTATGACACATCAAATAACACTCCCGTGAGCTCTGGAATTTAATGGTGTAATTTGTTTTTGTCTATCTTGTACAGTTTAGAGGTTATTAATGTTCAAAGTTGGGAAATTACCTTCATACCGACTGCTACAACTCATGTTCTACGTGTTGTCCATCCCGTGTAATGCACAACTGTAGTCGCCGAAACCACTCTGACTGCACACGGAGGAGAGTGTCTCCTGCTATTTGGTCACAGGCGTGTTTTGTGCGTTCCCCCAGGTGTCTCAAATCACGGATGCTCTCTGCATACACTATCTGCTTAAGATGTCCCCTGGAGGAAGGCATACAACACGCCTGTGACCAAATTGCAGGAGAAACTCTCCTCCGTGTGCAGTCAGAGTGGTTGCGGCGACTACAGTTGTGCATTACACGGGATGGACAACACGTAGAACATGTGTTGTAGCAGTCGGTATGAAGGTAATTTCCCAACTTTGAACATTAATAACTTCTAAACTGTACAAGATAGACAAAAACAAATTACACCACTAAATTTCAGAGCTCAAGCGAGTGTTATATGATGTGTCATACACCCCCCCTTCCCATTTAAAAAAAAAATGACTTGAATCCAAAATGGTGGATTTCAACATGGCGGCCGTGAATGACATTCACTCCAAAAGTTGCGGCCCCACACCAAACCTATGTTCCCATCATCACATTTCAATTTTCCCTTTAACCTTCCAACTTATGAAGGTGTCCAAGGACGACTCGCCCTGAATGTAGATTGATCGTGACGGACAGTCTTTGAAGCGGATTGTGACGAAAAGTAAGAGGAGAACAGCTGCAAAGGTCACTGCAGAACGGAACGCCACGCTCGCGAATGCTGTCAGCTCTAAAACAACGCTAATTTACGTAAGCAGGGAACAGGAGGGCGAGCTAGTATTCCGAAATCACGCATCACTGATGTAAATGTTCATAAGAGGAGAACATGGACCAGAGGCAAAAACTGTGGGCTGTGCAGCGGAGGGAGAAAGTCTTTTGTATGGATGGCTCTTGTCCCACACTGTTTCCAATTTCTGGCCGAGATTACGTCCCAACGGTAAAACAAGGCGGTGGTTCATGATGACGTGGGCGGCCTTACTGTGGTACTGCACGAAGGCCAGGACTACTCTGCAAGGTAGCATTACTGCCACGGAGTAGGTGGCAATTTTGGGTGATCAGGTTCATCCCATGGTGCAATATTTGTTCTCCAATGGTGTTGGTGTGTTCCGAGACGACAGGGCGCCTTTTCACACAGTTCCATTGTTCCTTGTGCTTTTGTGAGCACGAGGATGATTTGCGCATTTTTCCGCGTCCACCAGAGTCACCAGATCATTATTGAGCCTTTGTTGTCTGGTTTGGAGAGAAATGTGCGTGATCCTTAACCAGCTCCGTCACTGTTACCTGCTTACCACTATTTTGCGAGAACAATGGTATAAGCTTCCGTATAAAACCACACAAGGACTGTATTTATCCATTCCGAGACCACTGGAAGCTGTTTTCAATGCCAACTGGTTTCCTGCATCGAATTAGGCATGATCTGTTCAGCTGAGGTTGTGTGTTTCATGACTGTTGTGGATTGGCAAGAGAGCCAACCCACTATGAGAGGAAGCCGAAAGGCACGCGTTTTAGCTCACGCAGGTTGGCGTGAGGTCTGGAACAGGTCAAGGAAATGAGACTAGCAAAAAACGTACGTAGCTGGTGGAATACTTAACTGTAATCAATAATTGGTGAACATCGCTCTTGACGGTACATGTTTTACAGCATCAGTAGTAACTGGTAATGGCGCCATGCTAGGTCGTAGCAAATGACGTAGCTGAAGGCTATGCTAACTATCGTCTCGGTAAATGAGAGCGTAATTTGTCAGTGAACCATCGCTAGCAAAGTCGGCTGTACAACTGGGGCGAGTGCTAGGAAGTCTCTCTAGACCTGCCGTGTGGCGGGGCTCGGTTGCAATCACTGATAGTGGCGACACGCGGGTCCGACGTATACTAACGGACCGCGGCCGATTTAAAGGCTACCACCTAGCAAGTGTGGTGTCTGGCGGTGACACCACAATGACAATAGTAAATTTTTGGTACCTGTAGCTGATTTAAGATTTACAACAGTAATTTTATAAATGTTTTTCCGAAGCGATTAGGGTTTTAGTTCGGAGTAAACAATATAAGAATACACAGTTTAGTGTTGATGGGAAGAAATTATCTAAGTGTAAGGTAAATAACGCGAATATTTAGTTCTTTTGGTTCAAAGGGCTCTAAGCACTATGGGACTTAACATCTGAGCTCATCAGTCCCCTAGACCAACCTAAGGTCATCACACACGTCCATGCCCGAGGCAGGATTCGAACCTGCGACCGCAGCAGCAGCGCTGTTCTGGACTGAAGCTCCTAGAACCGCTCCGCCGCATTGGTCAGCTAGCTGTTTTGTACTTTTTCCTTTTTTGAAAATTTTATCTTGTTACATTTCTGGGTATGAATTATCTAGGGTTTGCTTTCCTGTAGCATCTTTCTTGCTGAAACGTTTAAGCGTCCAGACAAAGTGACTGAAGGAAATCATTGGTTTATGAAAACAATTCTAACAGGGGGACCGGGCGAATCTGGCGAGCGGATTAAGTTGGCTAGTCACTTGGTGTATGCCCATACTGCTAGGTAGCACCGTCTTACGGATACTGGTAATGCTACACGCCATGAGGCACTAGAGACTCGCATAGTGGAACCACTGTCGCCAGTTCAGCGTGCCTAAGATAACTGTCGTGCACATTGCTTACAGTACTCTACAGGAGCTCTTGTGGAATACCGGGTTACTAAAAAAAGAGGTGTGTGCAATGTTATGGGACTGCCAAGGTCATCAGTCCCTAGGCTTACACACTACTAACCTAAATTATCGTAAGGACAAACACACTCACCCATGTCCGATGGAGGACTCGAACCTCCGCTGCGACCAGCCGCACAGTCCATGACTGCAGCGCCTTCAGACCGCTCGGATAATCCCGGGCGGCACCGTGTTAAATATTAGGTTATTCTTTGTTGAAGATGACTAAATAGACAGTATGCGTTTCACAGCTAAAAATCCGAACTTGGTCGATAATAAGGCACACAAGATCGAACAATAATATTTAAATCGACAGAGAAAAATTTCCAAACAAATTTTAATGCAGTATCCTACTTCTGATCAGAACTGCTTTGGACCTAAACAAGAAGAGTGGATAAATTGCGGAATAGCTCAGACTTTGAAGGAGGGAAATTTGTAACTGATTTTTGTTGATGGAGAACGCTGGTTTAGAGTTATACTGATATTCAACACAATAACCGCGTCATTAAACAGTAAGAAGTAAATAGCAGTGTTCAGAGAGTTTGGATATTAATATGATGTACAGAAACGTTAAGATGGTGGTTTTAATGCTTCGGACGTTCTACTTAGTCCCCCCACACTTGAGCACAGCGCACAGAACATTCATACAACCATGTGAAACTATCAGAAAACTCCTTATTTGGAATGATATTCCGACCTACTTCGGTGGTGGCGAACCATCAGAAACTCACTCTGCATTTCGTCGTTTTGTGGTAGATTCGCACTGATAACACCAAGTCTGGTCACACGTGATCGTTTCTTCCAGATAAGAATCGTCCGCGTTTGTTATTCCAAATAAGTCACGGCAGACGCCCACGACTCGGTATTTTCGTTCGAGAGTCCGAGGGTGAGGGACAACTTCGCATAAACTTTTCTCTTCTACAAAACATTCCGGTGAATGTCTTGAAGACTTCATTTGGGGATGTTCCGTTCGTTGTTCCATTGCGATTTGTTACATAATAATGCTGACATACTGGGTGGTTATAACTGAAGTGCAGCTATCTAGAGAGGTCCAGTGTGGCCTGTAATTATCGTCTAGTAGCAAAACTTGGTACATACTTTAATGTGTCAATGGAAAACCGATTTACGCTGACAAAAAGTTCGTTCCAGTTCTGAGCACCAGGGGCAAATCTGGAGATGTGAATGCAAGAAAAACATACGGGGATGTTTCCATATGTAATGGATTAGAAAAGGGATGTGGGCAGGAAAGGTGTAATAAATGAGAAAGGTATAATTTTTATTTTATTATGAACCATCACTTACCCAATTTGTTCAATTAATGCACCAGAGACATCAACAAGATACTGTACAGTGCCAGAGTTGCACCCGATGACAAAAACTGAATTTTGTTTTCCAGCGTAAATCGGTTCCACATTAAACGCATTAGGATATTTATGAAGTTTCGCTGTCATACGAGAATTACAACTTACGTGGACCTCCGTGCGTAGCAACACTTTGATTATAACCACTCGGTACTGCGGTTGCAGACTCAACACTACAGTGAGTAGTTCAACAATCATCTGTTGCTTACAGTTGTTAATTCATGCTGCCACCGACATGCGGTCACTTATACGCCAGGAATAAAACCAGTCTGAGAACATTTTGGACGTACTTTCCAAGAATAAAAACGTATTCAGCATTTTTCAGTGTATTACCACGTAGTTGAAGTCGTCTTGCCACAGTAATGGAATATTAAAATAACAATGTATACAAGTGGTAAAACACGATAAAGAGCCATTCTTTTTAATACGGCAAAACAAACAGTCCCCAAAAATGAATGTGTAAAATACGGTTAACAGTTAATATCGTCAGCCTCCCACGATCTTAACCAGTAATTAATTATTGTCGCTTCAAGGCGTTAAATGAAGCAGGTGATTCTCTCTGGTGTAAGAAGGTAGATATCTAATGTGCTGTTGAGGACGACGGAGAGAGGAACAGTGTCCGTTATCAGACGTCAGTATGGCTTTCTTTTGAACTATAGGGGTGCCGTCGAGGGCTTTAGCTGGAAAAAATCTGTCTCATCCGGTCCGGTTTCATGGAGCCCAGTCTGCTAAGGCGACAGAAGTTACACCTTTTCCGGCATGAGGAGAGCCATGAATAGTAATGAAGTATTGCATTGGTGGACGGCGCACCTATTTCGTAGCGATGTTGAGCGAAGGAATTTGTGTATCTCCGCTGCGTCGGGAACCTGAAGGTGCGGCGTTTATCTGGGCCTGCAGGCCGTGCCGCTGCCAATAGACGGTGCTGCCCCGCGACGTGTGAGGCTGAGGGGGTGCCTGCGGAGGCGTAGCGGGGGCGGTGAGTCAGGGCGCGCGTGCCGCCGCAAGCGATGCGCCGCAACTTGCCGCCCCCGCAACCCCACTCCTGTCGTCTTGTGCGTGGCCCGAGGCGTGAGAGGTGGAGGGGGGGGGGGGGGGCGTACCACCGCAAGGGGCCGGACACGGACCACTGCACATTATGTGTGCTTCTCCTCCTTCAATGTCCGCCAAACACGGTTGCATATGACGGTGTCTTAACAGGGTTATTTTACCTGATACACGAGCACATTTATGAGATGTATTAAAAACGTAACGGTAACTTCCGTTTCTTGAAAACAATTTTCCTTATTCGTCTGCATCAATGTTAGCCCTTTCGAAACAGTTCTACTTAAGGCAGTGCTTTTCCGAATCCCGAATCACTTTTGAAACTCGATATTTGGTACAGCTTGTAGCCCTCTCCGCAGTGCGTAGTTAATCCTTCCTGTGCTTATAAAACGGCGTTCTTCTTACACATTGAACTCTGCTATCTCTTCGATTGCGTAAGGGAGCAGTAGATTACCTAGCAAATTGGAAGAATAATTACACGCTGGTGAAGCAACTTAGAGGGACACATCCAGCATAATTTTAAACGCCATACTTTATAAGTTAAGAAATATAAAATAAAACAAACACCATCCGAACAGTCCATGAACGCCCAAGGGTACTGACCGGCCGCCGTGTCGCTCTCAGACCTTAGGCGTCACAGGATGCGAAGGCTGAGGGGTGTGTGGTCAGCAAACCGCTCTCCCGGTCGTTGTCAGTTTTCGTGACCAGTGCTGCAACTTCACTGTCAAGTAGCTCCTTAGTTTGCCTCACAAGGTCTGAGAGCATCCCGCGTATGCCAACAGCACTCGGTAGCCCCTGACGGTGACCTAAGCAAGTGCTAGTCAAAGCCGATAGCCCTTAACTTTGGCGATCTGACGACAACCGGTGTGGCCACTGCGGCAAGGCCGTTGGCTAGATTAAGAAACATACTTGCTGATACACAATGATTAGCCAGTACATTAGGATCACCAACCTACTGTCAGCATAAAACCATGCAGCTGACAGGAAGTCAGCTGGTGATGAATGACGGTTAGTCAGACACACTCACGGTGCATGTACACACACACACACAAAAAAAAAAAAAAAAATCAAAAAAAGTTTTGCGTCGCCTCGGTTTTGAGAGTTCCGGAACCTGTACAGAAAGTTGGAATAGCGATAAAAGTCAGTATCATTTCCGCCCCTTTTATTGCTCATAAAAACTACACATTGCGTGTTGTACCACCATACAGCGAGACCTTCAGAGGTGGTGGTCGAGGCTGCTGTACACACCAGTACCTCTAATAACCAGTAGCACGTCCTCTGGCACTGGTGCATCCCTTAATTCGTCGTGGCATGCTATCCACAAGTTCATCAAGGTTCTGTTGGTCCAGATTGTCCCACTTCTCAACGGCGATCTGGTGTACATCCCTCGGGGTGGTTGGTGGGTCACGTCGTCCCTAAACAGCCCTTTTCCAACTATCCCCGGCAGATTAGATAGGGTTATTGACTGAAGAACTTACTGGCCACTCTAGTCGAGCGATGTTGTTATCCTGAAGGAAGTCATTCACAAGATGTGCACGATGGGTGCGCGAATTGTCTTCCTTGAAGGCGAAGGCATCGCCAATATTCTGCCGATATGGTTATACTATCGGTCGGAGGATGGCATTCACGTATCGTACAGCCGTTACGGCGCCTTACATGACCACCAGTCGGCCCCACATAATGCCATCCCAAATCAGCAGGGAACCTCCGCATTGTTGCACTCGCTGGACAGTGTGTCTAAGACGTTCAGTCTGACCGGGTGCCTCCAAACACGTCTCCGACGATTGTCTGGTTGAAGGCACCTGCGACACTCGTCGGTGAAGAGAACGCTATGGCAATCCTGAGCGGTCCATTCGGCATGTTATTGGGCTCATCTGTACCGAGCTGCATGGTGTCGTGGTTGCAAAGATGGCCTTCGCCATGGGGGTCGGGAGTGAAGTTGCGCATCGTGCAGCCTATTGGGCATAGTATGAGTCGTAACACGACGTCCTGTGACTGCACGAAAATCATTATTCAATACGGTGGCGTTGCTGTCAGGGTTCCTCCGAGCCATAATCCGTAGGCAGCGGTCATCCACTGCAGTAAAAGCCGTTGGGCGGCCTGAGCGACGCAATTCGTCGACAGTTCCGATCTCTCTGTATCTCCTCCATGTCCGAACAACATCGTTTTGGTTCACTCCAAGATGCCTGTACGCTTCCCTTGTTGAGAGCCCTTCTTGGCACAAAGTGACAATCCGGACGCGATCGAACCGCGGTACTGATCGTCTAAGCACGGCTGAACTACAGACAACATGGCCGTGTACCTCCTTCCTAGCGGAACGACTGCAACTGATCGGCTGTCGGTCCCCCTCCAATAGGTTCTGCTCATGCATGGTTATTTACACCTTTGGGCGGGTTTAGTGACATCTATGAACACTAAAAGGGCTGTTTCTGTGATACATAACCACAGTCTACGTCTGTCCCAGGAGTTCGGGAAACCGGGATGATGAAAACCTTTTCTTTATGTGTGTAGTAACAGTGAGCGAGGTGTCCGTGGGTAGAACGATGAAGGCGTGCTATCTATTTGAGTTTGACCGACAACACACTGTCATAACTCTGAGGCCTGGCACGAGCATTTCGAAAACTGCACAACATTCTGGTGTTCGTGGAGTGCTGCTGCAAATGTGAACAGGTAGATGCTGTAAAGCTGAGTGACACGGTCGACATCACTCTTGTTCATTTCACTATCTGTGACGATGTTGGCTTTACAATCCTGCTGAAACTTACATTTGGGCATACAGTAACCTCTTTGGTGGTTGTCTGAGATTTTGCGGAGGTTATTTCCTTTTGTTTCAGTTTCCTTGTTTTGAACCATTTTGAAACGTCCCCTTTGAACAATTATACAAGACTGTGCTTAAACTGACACACAATATCTTTAGCGCAACGCAATCTGACTTTCACAAATCCCTACAAAAGAATGGCCCTGACTAACATTAACCTATACGTTTCACCAATCACTTACCTCACATAAATCTTCGTTACTCGAACTACTGCAATACAGCGAGCGCCACTACTGCCAGCTAAATAAAAGATTTAAAAAACTGAAGGCACTAACTACTGATAGGCATAGTTAGCAAATGAAAGATTTTGATAGAGAACAAACAATGTATTTACCTCAATAGCGTTCAAAAGTCGTTATGTATATATATCAGTTCATGACATCCAGTCTTACAAATTTACTGTCTCTGTCCAGATCATCGGCTCTCAAAACTCCGCCATTTCTCTCCCCACGTCCTGGCCGAGCGGTTAAAGGCGCTACAGTCTGGAACCGCACGACCGCTACGGTCGCAGGTTCGAATCCTGCCTCGGGGATGTATGTGTGTGACGTCCTTAGGTTAGTTAGGTTTAAGTAGTTCTAAGTTCTAGGGGACTTATGACCACAGCAGTTGAGTCCCATAGTACTCGGAGCCATTTGAACCATCTCCCCACGTCCACACTGCTGGCGGCTCACCTCCAACTGCGCAACGCTACATGCTGTTAACAGCCAACTGCCCAACACTACAATAGCAAATTCCAATGCCACCGAGCCACAGACTGCACACAGCACAGCCAGTGATTTTCATACAGAGCGCTACGTGGCGTTACCATTAAAAAAACCTAAACAGCCTACTTACAATTTCAGTAGGCCATTTCAGTTTTTCATGGCATCTCCGACAGCTAGTGTGCATTATCGCGCATGGAAAAGTTGCAGCCATACGGGATACAGCCGCAGTCCACACTCCCAATACACGTATGCCCGTACAGCGTACGGACATACACTGTGTGATCAAAAGTATCCGGACGCCCCCAGAAACATATGTTTTTCATATTAGATGCATTGTGCTGCCACCTACTGCCAAGTACTCCATATTAGCGACCTCAGTAGTCATTAGACATCGAGAGAGAGAGCAGAATGGGGCGCTCCGCGGTACTCACGGACCTCGAACGTGGGTGTTAACTTCTGTCGTACGTCTGTATTAAAGATTTACATACTCCTAAACATCCCTGGGTTCACTATTTCCGATGTGGTAGTGAAGTGAAAACGTGAATGGACACAGCACCAAAGCGGACAGGCCGACCTCGTCTGTTGACTGACAGAGGCCGCCGACAGTTGAAGAGGGTCGTAATGTCTAATAGCCAGACATCTATCCTGACCACCACACAGGAATTCCAAAATGCCTCAGGGTCCACAGCAAGTTCTATAACAGTTAGGCGGGAGGTGAGAAAACTTGGATTTGATGGTCGAGCGGCTGCTCATAAGCCACACATCACGCCGGTAAAAGCCAAACGACAGCCCGTTTGGTGTAAGGAGCGTAAAGGTAGTGTGGAGTGACGAATCACAGTACACAATGTGGCGATACGACGGCAGGTTGTGGGTATGGCGAATGCCCGGTGAACGTCATTTGTCAGATTGTGTAGTGCCAACAGTAAAATTTGAAGGCGGTGGTGTTATGGTATGGTCGTGCATCCATTGTTGTATTGCGTGTCATATCACAGCACAAGCCTACATTGATGTTTCAAACACCTTCTTGCTTCCCACTGTTGAAAAAAATGGTTCAAATGGCTCTGAGCACTATGGGACTTAACATCTATGGTCATCAGTCCCCTAGAACTTAGAACTACTTAAACCTAACTAACCTAAGGACATCACACAACACCCAGTCATCACGAGGCAGAGAAAATCTCTGACCCCAACTGTTGAACTGCAATTCGGGGATGGCGATTGCATCTTTCAACACGGTCGAGCACCTGCTCATAGTGCACGGCCTCTGGCGGAGTGATTACACAACAATAACATCCCCGTAATGGACTTGCCTGTGCGGTGTCCTGACCTGAATCCTACAGACCAAGTTTGAGATATTTTGGAACGCCGACTTCGCACCAGGCCTCATCGACGGACATCGACACCTCTCCTCGGTGCAGCACTCCTTGAATAACGGGATGCCATTCCCCAAGAAACCTTCCAGCACCTGACTGAACGTATACTTGCGAGAGTGGAAGCCGTCATCACGGCTTAGGCCAACAACATACTGAATTCCAGCATTACCGATCGAGGGTGCCACGAACATGTAAGTCATTTCCAGCCAGTTGTCCGGATACTTTCGATCACTTAGTGTAGCACAGAACGTGTTTAGATTTCCTTGCTCTGTATCCATGGTGGTTGAACTGTAAGTGTGATTTAAATGGGTGATTTATGTAGCTATAATACGCAACAAATTTTTTAAGACTTTGATACGATTTATTTTCTGTACCAATATCTAGTTTTCAAGCCACTGCAGGCTCATCCTCAGCAGGAACATTATCGGAAATATGTGCAACTAGACACTAAGGACGTGGTACTGGCAGAAATAACGGAAATTTGGCTACCGAAAGGTGTATGAAACAAAAAGATCCTTATGTTTAGAGCTGCTAAATGCTGTATCTGTGTGTGTGTGTGTGTGTGTGTGTGTGTGTGTGTGTGTGTAAGCTGGCAACGTGAACTCTATCAGAAGGAATTTATCATGGATACTAAGAGGCAATCCAGCGTATATATCCTAAAAGACAACGATCTTTTGGTATCATAAACTTCCCGTTAACTGCATTCCCGTTATATCAACCACCAACCACTATTCTGCCGCCCAGCTGCAATGTTCCTTTAACACCTCCATCTGGAAGTGAGGCTGCAGTGGTACAAAAACGTGTTAACGCTGCAATAAATTGTGTCAGTATTCAAAAAAGCCCACTGGTTGCGCATACTACGTATATCGCCCAGTGTTTTCGCTCTTACTGGGAACAGAAAAGTCACGTGGAGCAGTCTCTGATAAATAGGAAGGCGGGCGCGTCATTTCATAATTGTTTTTGGTGATAAGTTCAGGAACAAGCAAGAAACGTTTCCCACACGAACACCGCTGAATTAGTAGGTCATAAGCCTTATTGATCGTTCGGAACTGTCTCAAGAACCATGCCGTTAAAACGGAAGGTTCCACATTCCCACTGCACTTGTCGAACTCTTTTACGGTCTTTGAGTTTCGATGTCATATACGTAACGTCATGTTTAATCACCTGTCATCATGCATTTAGTACTTCTTCACTGTTATTGAATTCATCTAATGACTCCTAAGAAACTTGCATTTACCACTGTTTTAATCTCAAAGTCAACAATCCTGGAAGATATTTGGTGTCATACGTTTCGTAACCAAAAGGTCCGGAAAAAATCAGCAGATTGTGATTCGGCGATTGTTCATAACCTGACATTTCTGGCAAAGGCAGAGTATGTTGAACAAGAAGGCAAGCAGTGGATACTCCCGCCACATGCGTGAACCGTGGCAAAAATTGCTGTTTTGAAGAGCGCACCGAAGAGCGTAGTGTGAAACAGTCGCCCTCCGTTTCTGGCGGTGGCGCCGCTGTGGCAATCACAGCTTTGGTGTCTCCCTCTGGTGGGAAAGGAGAAAGGTTGCCTGTTCACGTGCATTTAAGGGGCGCTATGAGCTCGCCAGGGGGTCAGTCTGGGTCAGTCTCTCGTTCCCAGCTTGCTGGTCTGTCTCTCGTCCGCATTTGTTAGGCAGTTAGTGTCTGTCTGTCGTTTGGAGTGATAGTATGTCTGTCGCTCGGATCAACCTTTAAAGCCGGCAAAATGAGAGTCTTTACACTCCACCAGTAAGAGAACTCAGCGTGTGGTCGCCCGGTCGGGGCTTAGTTCCTGCATCTGAGTCTGCGCGTTAGGCCGCCAGTCTGCACGAGTTTGCTCAGGCAATGGTCATTGGCGGTTGGATCGATCGGTTGGTCGGTCGCGCACAGAGACACAAGAAGACTTGTCCGTCTTGAGCGTCGGCGCATGTGAGGTCGCCACGTGAGTCCAGTGGGCCGCGGCGTATAGCGAGGGGTAGTGACTTCGCGGCTGACACGAGAGCAACAGGAGTCAACCCACGACATCGGTCTGGCTGGTGCGAGCTGCGACGCCGTGACACGGGAGATCGACGCGCCTTCCTGCGTCCGTTGAAGCGGCTGGCAGCGGACGGTTCTGGGGAGCGATTTGGGGGTGCTGCGCCAGGTCTTCTCGAGAAATCGCAGTTTATTAGAAGTTAAGTGATTGGTGATATCTTGTTTGATTTACTCTTGTTAAATTTTACTTGTTTTCTTGGTGAGATGTGTTAAGACATCTGGGACTGTCTTCCATGGTTCTAGAGGAAGCTGTGGAGTGCAAAGAGCAGAATGGGGCGCTCCGCGGAACTCTACGGACTTTGAACGTGGTCACGTGATTGGATGTCGCTTGTGTCATAGGTCTATACGCGTGATTTACACACTCCTAAACATCCCTAGATCCACTGTTTCCGATGTGATAGTAAAGTGGAAACGTGAAGGGACACGTACAGCACAAAAACTTACAGACCGACCTCGTCTGTTGACTGACAAAGACCGCCGACAGTTGAAGAGGGTCGTAATGTGTAATAGGCAGACATCTATCCAGACCATCAAATAGGAATTCCAGTCTGCATCAGGATCCACTGCAAGTAGTATGACAGTTAGGCTGGAGGTGAGAAAACTTGGATTTCATGGTCGAGCGGGCACACATCGCGCTGGCAAATAGCAAACGACTCATTGCTTGGTGTAAGGAGCGTAAAAATTGGACGATTGAACAGTGGAAAAACGTTGTCTATAGTGACGAATCACGGCACACAATGTAGCTATCCGATGGCAGAGTGTGGGTATGGCGAATGCCATCTACCAGCGTGTGTAGTGCGAACAGTTAGACGGTGGTGTTATGGTGTGTCGTGTTTTTCATGGAGTGGGCTTGCACCCCTTGTTATTTTGCGTGGCACTATCACAGCACAGACTTACTTTGATATTGTAGGCACGTCCTTGCTTCCCATCGTTGAAGAGCAATTCAGGGATGGTGACTGCATCTATCAACACGATTGAGCACCGGTTTATAATGTACGGCCTATGGCGGAGTTGTTACACGACAATAACGTCCCTCTAATGGCCTGGCCTTCACAGAGTCCTGACTTGGATCCTATAGAACACCTTTGGGATGTTTTTGAAACTGACTTCGTGCCAGGTCTCACCGACCGTCATCGATACCTCTTCTCAGTGCAGCATTCGGTGAAGAATGGGTTGCCATTCGCCAAAATACCTTCCAGCACCTGTTTGAACGTATTCCTGTGAGAGTGGAAGCTGTCATCAAAGCTAAGGGTGGGCCAACCCCATATTGAATTCCAGTATTACCGATGGAGGGCGTCGCGATCTTGTAAGGTATTTTCAGCCAGGGGCCCGGATACTTCTGATCACATAGCCTATAGCCCAACTACATTGTTGTTATATATCAAATATTCAAAGCAGTAGGAGCGAGCATCTATCGTAGGATGCAGGGAAGGAAGAGAAGGAGATGGCGCGGTGTATCCCTGGTCTGTCGCAGTCGTACTGCACCGAGGCAGTGGGGCGTCTCTTCCTCCGGTGGGACGTGTGGCCACACATCGCGCCGCGGACGCTGCCGGAAGGCGCGTAGAACGGAGCTGCGCCGCCGGAGAGGGAAGTGTTCTGCCGACACGGGGCCGGAACAGACCATTAGCGGCGCGGCCGCACGTCACTCGACGTGAGGCGAGGCGAGGTGATATGTGGCAAGGTGAGCCGAGGCGAGGTGATATGTGGCAAGGTGAGGCGAGGCGGGCGCAAGACAGGCGGCCTGGTGCAGGAGTGGGCAGGGAGACTTCTCAGGAACAGGCCGGACAGCAGCCTGGCTGAGAGACGAGGCACGGCCGCCGGTCACGCAGAGCGGGCTGCCGCGGCTAAGGTGTCGCCACCTGCTGTGCTGCCGCGCGTGAGAGCGCCGATCTGCGGATTCTGTCTGCTGGCCTGCTCCGTCCTCCAACACGTGATGCCCCTTCCCACCTTCTGCTCACACATTACCAGAGGTGACTGAGTTGTCTGTTGCGGCATCAACTGCGGTAGTGGACTGAACCTGGTCACCGACGAAAACATCAGTCAGACGAGGGCGGAGAAGTGTCCCACGACGTTCATTCAAGTTCTAAAGCCTCCGATTTTTTTTTCTCCAGACTGGAAAAGAGATAGAAACATGCGCATTGTTTTAAAATGAGGCCGCGTTCATTGTCAATACGTCCCAGAGATGGCAGCACCGTACGGCAGATGGAATTTTACCGCCAGCGGCGAGAATGAGAACTGTTTTAAATACTTAAAATGGCGACGTTTTCCTTACTTGAACAGCGTGCAATCATTCGTTTTCTGAATTTGCTTGGTGTGAAATCAATTGAAATTCATCGACAGGTGAAGGAGACATGTGGTGATGGAGTTATGGATGTGTCGAAAATGCGTTCGTGGGTGCGACAGTTTAATGAAGGCAGAACATCGTGTGACAACAAACCGAAACAATCTCGGGCTCGCACAAGCCGGTCTGACGACATGATCGAGAAAGTGAAGAGAATTGTTTTGGCGAATCGCCGAATGACTGTTGAACAGATCGCCTCCAGAGTTGGCATTTCTGTGGGTTCTGTGCACACAATCCTGCATTAAGACCTGAAAATGCGAAAAGTGCCATCCAGGTGGGTGCCACGAATGCTGACGGACAACCTCATGGCTGCCCGTGTGGCATGTTGCCAAGCAATGTTGACGCGCAACAACAGCATGAATGGGACTTCCTTTTCGTCGGTTGTGACAATGGATGAGACGTGGATGCCATTTTTCAATCCAGAAACAAAGCGCCAGTCAGCTCAATGGAAGTACACCGATTCACCGCCACCAAAAAAATTTCGGGTAACCGCCAGTGCTGAAAAAATGATGGTGTCCATGTTCTGGGACAGCGAGGGCGTAATCCTTACCCATTGCGTTCCAAAGGGCACTACAATAACAGGTGCATCCTACGAAAATGTTTTGTAGAACAAATTGCTTCCTGCACTGCAACAAAAACGTCCGGGAAGGGCTGCGCGTGTACTGTTTCACCAAGACGACGCACCCGCACATCGAGCTAACGTTACGCAACAGTTTCTTCGTGATAACAACTTTGAAGTGATTCCTCATGCTCTCTACTCACCTGACCTGGCTCCTAGTGACTTTTGGCTTTTTCCAACAATGTAAGACACTCTCTGTGGCCGCACGTTCACCAGCCGTGCTACTATTGCCTCAGCGATTTTCCAGTGGTCAAAACAGTCTCCTAAAGAAGCCTTCGCCGCTGCCATGGAATCATGGGGTCAGCGTCGTGAAAAATGTGTACGTCTGCAGGGCGATTACGTCGAGGCGTAACGCTAGTTTCATCGATTTCGGGTGAGTAGTTAATTAGAAAAATAGTCGGAGGCCTTAGAACTTGAATGCACCTCGTACATAGGCTATATAGAGCCTTCGGCACCACGTCAGTGGATGCACTGTGTATGATGTCCGGAATATGCCCTATAGTTATCACGATCAAATAAATGGTTCAAACGGCTCTGAGCACTATGGGACTTAACATCTGAGGTCATCAGTCCTCTGGAACTTAGAACTACTTAAACCTAACTAACCTAACTCATATCAATATCCGAGGCAGGATTCGAACCTGCAACTGCAGCGGTCGCGCGGTCCCGTACTGAATCGCCTAGAACCGCTCGGCCGCTGCGGCCGTCGATGGGAAAATCAGATGTAACAATTCGTCCCCTCATTGGCACCCCTAAGCCTATCCTCGATTTTCCTTGTTGTTCTATCGATGGTGATGTTGATTATAGTACACTAACCCACGTCGGTGGTGTCTTACAAAGCATTATGTCTGCGGGTGCGGTATTCACTATCACACAGTACTGGACGCCTGTCCTTCATAAAACTTCTTTGAGATAATCTTGGCAGGATGCAGCACCTTCCAGAAGTGCTGATTCGAAGACTTTGTCAGATAATTTCGTAGGACTGAGGTGTGAATGTATGCATACCATAATTTTTTTGGGTGCTGTACAGATATAAAAGATAACTGCACTGTTTGTGTAAAATGTGTATATATTGCAGTGTAATTTTACTGTGGCTTATGTTGTGGCATGACAAGAGAAAATGAGTGTGCGTCCTATCATGAGGGACATATAGATTCAGCGCATCGACAATAATAATAGTATGAGAGAGAGTTTTATGTGGAAAATTATGCCGGCCAGAGTGGCCGTGCGGTTCTAGGCGCTCAGTCTGGAACCGAGCGACCGCTACGGTCGCAGGTTCGAATCCTGCCTAGGCCATGGATGTGTGTGATGTCCTTAGGTTAGTTAGGTTTAAGGAGTTCTAAGTTCTAGGTGACTGATGACCTCAGATGTTAAGTCGCATAGTGTTCAGAGCTATTTGAACCATTTTTTTGGAAAATTATGTTGCGCTCTAGGTACTGAGATTGGTTCCAGAACCACTGCCATCCAGGGGAGAGATTACCTGTACATCGATCAGTGTCAGACTGCAGCAGCCATCATAATATTTAATAGTAGTGTATTTTATGATATGTAGGCAACTTTTTCGGGGTTTAAGTGTCAGTGCAATGTAGCGATCTGTACAAAATAATTTTGCCACTGAAAGTCTTGTCTGCAGAAAAAAATGGTCGATGGTGCTGCCACACTGGGAGCAGCAGCAGTTTGACAGGTAAATTCAGTGATGAACAGGCTCTCTCGTTAGGATCACTAGGAACAACGCACCCTTTGCTATTTTGGGAAGCAATGGAACATCTCTCTCGGCCCTAAACCAGCACCGCAGCTGTGCGTCATCGCGCTAGCAGCAGCAGTGCCTAGGCGAACACACATTTCAACAGGAATATCTCAGGTGCCAATCATGAAGGAGATGCCGCCACCTCACCCTTGTGGGACCAGAACTGACACTTACACGTCGCTTGGCAGCTGACAACTGCATCGTCACTTCGTGGGTACCACTAATGCATCCTAACTCGTTGGGATGTGTGCGGAGTTGGCGGCGTCGACGTCGGGCATCGAGTGGCGGGATTTGTTTTCTATTTGCGATCTTTTGTTTAAACTATATTCCATCAATTTCACTGACAAATAGGATGCTGTGAATTAAAAAAAGCTATCCCATATATGTAAAGAATATCGATATAATTAATTTGCATAAATTTTGAAACGTCCCCTTTGAAAAATTATACATGACTGTGCTTCAACTGACACACAATATCTTTTTAACGCACCGCAATCTGACTTTCAGTCATCCCTACAAGAGAATGACCCTGACTAAATTAACCTATACGTTTCACAAATCACTTACCTCACAAAAGTCTTCGTTGCTCGAACTACTGCAATACAGCGAGCGCCACTACTGCCAGCTAAATAAAAGATTCAAACTACGGAAGGCACTAACTACTGATAGGCATAGTTAGCAAATGAAAGATTTTAATAGAGAAGAAACAATGTATTTACCTTAATAATCATAATATATATAGCAGTTCATGACATCTGTTCTTACAAATGTACTGTTTCTTATGGACACACCTCCAGATTATCCATTCTCAAAAATCCGCCATCTCACTTCCCCTCATCCGCCACTGCTGGCGGCTCGCCTCCAACTGCGCAACGCTACATGCTGTTCACATCCAGCTGCCCAACACTACAATGGCAGACAACAATGCAAACTAGCCACAGACTGCACACAGCACAGCCAGTAATTTTCATACAGAGCGCTATGTGGCGTTACCAATAAGAAAACCTAAATAGCCTACTTACAATTTTTTATATCAATGTGGTGTTACTGGTACAATAATGAAGGGGAGGGTGTGCATGAGTCGGTGACACGGAGCAGAACAGTAGGTTAAGTGCTGAACAATAGGTTAATCTGCATAATTTTTATGTAAAATGAAGTACAATAGTTTAAGGGGGTCGGTGACAAAAAAGAATGCACCAGAAATGGCGTTCACATCATGTGAAGTTCGAAAAGTGTACCAGAAAATGGTGGTAGGACATAACTAATTACTTATTTTGGTATCAAAGGCGGTATGAAAGTTTAACGAAGTGGGAGTGACAAGGAAAACCACTTAACTGAACAATAGGTTAAGTGCTGACAAAGATGCCAAACACTAGGTAAAGACACCCAGGGTACACTGCCAAACATTAGGTTAAGCAAAATGTTCGCCCCTTGTAATTACTTCTTACAACATCCACATGTTTCCAAACAGCAGAGAATGATGAGCAAGAGAAATCCAACCCCCACAAACTGAATTTTTTTATAAATAAACAATATACCCTTGAATTTCCTGTTACGAGATCCTTCCTCTCCACCAAAGAGCCACTAATTTCCATATATTCCATACCTTGCCTTGAATCGTCTAAATTGTTGAAATAAACAATATTACAACTTTGTCTAGATTGTTTAAACAATATTCCTTACACAACAATCGATTTCCCTCCAAAAGACCGATCAACTCTTTTTCCCACCAACTTCCAGGAGGGAGGGTGAGGGGTGAGGGTGGTTTACCGGAGGGGGAGAGGTTAATTAACTGATCAACTTAATTAGGTAGTCAATCAAAGTGATATGAGTGAGAGGGGCTATTCCAGTAACTGAGACCTGAAGTGTGCCTATTGCAGCGAGGGGGAGGGGTGGGTTGGAGGTTTCCTGAGGAGGGAAGGGGAGTGGGAGGAGCTGGGGGAACAGTAGGGTAAGTGCCTGTCAATCAGAAGGATGGATACTTTTATCAGAACAATAGGTTAAGTACCTGTCAATCAAAGGTGAACAATAGGTTTGGTCCTGAGTCCATACGTGCCCCTGATGTAGGCAACCTGCACCAACAAAACGGTCTGACGCCTGTTTTGTCCCACTACTGACGTCCGGTCTGCATGGTACATTACCGTCAATGGGGAGCAAGTATGCCGGTCATGACTTCACCAGATTCACCTTGCAGACACTTTGTTGTGTGTCACCTGTGATATTCTGGGCACAGACGAACATCGCTCTGGTGTGTGAATTGGCGATAGGTGCCTGGTTCTTGGTGCGACAGACACTGGCCCATAATAACTGTACGACTCCTCATCAGATACCTACTTAACTTCTCCTCTTTCCAGACATGGGATACTTCTCACAATCAAAGACGGACTCCATAAAGTGGATTTGTGGATACGCAATTCACTTTCTGTTTGCTGATGGCGAGAAAAGTGTTCTCATTTTTTGGCACTTCCTTCATGAACGACATTGTTTACTTATCAGTAATTCCAAATACAGCCAATTTTTCTCCAGTTTTGTTTGTAGTGCCTATCTTAACCCACCCCTGATTTGGGGTGTTACTGCACTGAGGAGTTGATCGACATTTTCGTCATTATTTGTTCATTAGAATGTTGTTCTCTGAAAAACTATGCGTCCAACCAAGTGTAGCGATTTGCCGGTTTTCTGCTATGATGGTGGCGTAAAGAAAATTAAAAAAATAAGTAAATCATTGATGTGCTTTGTATGTCTGTTTCACGTTCCCTATGCTTTCCTTGGTTCCTGAGGGAGGGAACGGGACATATTGGCCATGTCTCAGGCTGCGACCCCTGCCCACTTTGCCCCACCATTCCCTTTGGCCACAAGGAAGATTCCTTTGAACTGAAATAAATGCGTTGTGGCTGCAAGAACCCAGATTCGATTCCTACGAAAATTTTTTATTTTATCTAAAAAAAGCAACATCTTTCGATGATTCTGTGCTGTTTTTATGCGTGAGGCGTCATAGGATACAGAACAAAATACCGTAGTTTTCTTCACATTATTAGATGTCCTCTAGGTGTTTCTTTCACATTGTTGTGAACTGTAGAAACATCATCCATTCGCTATTTCATTGACTGACACTTTTCTTAGCTGTGACGTGTTCTGGCTCCAAACCAATTAATATTGTATTTCGGAAATCAAAGTGACTCACTGAAGGCACTCTGTTGCTATTTTAGATAATTTCTTCTTGGGCAGTAATTCATAATTTGTACCATAAGCGGATATCGGCGTCTGACTTGGAACTAAAGCAGATTAAACACTGCTCAGTCCCATTTAGTTACCGAATTTAAGATTCTGTGGAAGTGTTCAAAGTATCGTTTCATTAAAAAATGAGAAATTTATTACAATTACTTTCTTCTCTTTAAGCTTGCGGTATACATGCATTATTTTGGTATATAAGTTCGTAGCGTTTTTGTTTTGCATGTTGTTATGCCGGTTGCTATGGGTTTATTTATCGATTGTCATTGTTTATTCGTAGTTCATTGTTGCTATCTGAGTTTTTCATATTGCCATTTTGTCACTTGCAGATAAAGAGTGGAGCTGTGGTCGCTACGATACCGAGTGCCAAGTGGAGAAGGGGGGTCGGTTCCGACATACTGTTCGGTGTTTGAGCAGAGGGATGACAGCAGCGGAGGCAGCAAGAAACATTTGCGCTGTGTAGGAAGGTAAATCCACTGGGCAGAGCGCGGCAAGAAAATGGTTTTTTCGTTTTGATATTAGTGATTCTCCACGTTGATGAAGGCCTTTGGGGTTCTGTGAAGGCCGTTTAAACCTATTAATACGCTACACGTCAGTGTACTCGCGAACTCGGAAATGTGATGAACTGTGATCGTTCCACCACCTTGCGACATTTGGATCCAATGGGGAAGGTTCAAGAATGGGGTGTATTCTCTAAGCCAAAATAAAAAAATAATCATCGAGTGGCCATGTGCGCGTCTCTGGTTGCTCCTCATCAGTTGGCTCGTGAGCATCACAGACCATTCCTAACCTGTATCGTTACTGCTGATGAGAAATCGTGTCTTTGGAGTAACATATGGGAAAGAAAGGAATGATGGTGAGGGCAAACGCAGGACGCATAAATAAAGAAAATAGAAAGACGTCGAGGCGGGAATAGCTCAGTTACGTAAACTGTTCCACATCCCCCACCTGAGTATGAGAGGCAAGGAGTACGATTCCAAGATCAAACAGTAAAAGTGCAGAACATTTTGTGCAGACAGGCGTTCCCACCACATCACAATTCCTATTGAAAAAAGCGCCGTCACATTACTTTTATAACATAACTTATCGTGCACGGAAGGATGCCACATTCTGACAAAAATCAAGAAGCCACGGAAATAAGAAGATAAGACTTTCATTTCACCAACATACAAAAATGTAATTGCCGCTGTTCCATGTGCGTGTTAAAATAAGCGTTGTGTATAGCTTTTGACCTCGGGAGCATTCATTATGGCAAGCTGTTACAACTATAGTCGCAATCCTCTGGACAATTTCTAACAAGATCTGGACAGGAGAGTGCCTAATCAGTTAGGATTTTTTGGCATGTTCAAGATAATATATATATATATATATATATATATATATATATATATAGGGTGAGTCACCTAACGTTACCGCTGGATATATTTCGTAAACCACATCAAATACTGACGAACCGATTCCACAGACCGAACGTGAGGAGAGGGGTTAGTGTAATTGTCTAATACGAACCGTAAAAAAATGCACGGAAGTATGTTTTTTAACACAAACCTACGTTTTTTTAAATGGAACCACGTTAGTTTTGTTAGCACATCTGAACATATAAACAAATACGTAATCAGTGCCGTTTGTTGCATTGTAAAATGTTAATTACATCCGGAGATATTGTAACGTAAAGTTGACGCTTGAGTACCACTCCTCCGCTGTTCGATCGTGTGTATCGGAGAGCACTGCAACATACATCGCGTTTCTACAGAATGATCTGCCAACGTTGCTCGAAAATGTCCCACTGGAAACGCGTCGACGTTTGTGGTATCAGCATGATGGTGCACCTGCACATTCCGCAATTAACACTAGGGTGACCCTTGACAGGATGTTCGACGGGCGTTTCATACGACGTGGAGGACGCCTAAATTGGCCAGCCCGTTCTCCTGATCTTACACCTCTGAACTTCTTTCTGTGGGGTACGTTAAAGGAGAATGTGTACCGTGATGTGCCTACAACCCCAGAGCATATGAAACAACGTATTGTGGCAGCCTGCGGCGACATTGCAGCAGATATACTGCGGCGTGTTCGACATTCATTACGCCAGAGATTACAAGTGTGTGCAGCAAATGATGGCCACCACATTGAACATCCATTGGCCTGACATGTCGGACATACTCTATTTCACTCCGTAATTGAAAACGGAAACCACGTGTGTACCTCACCCCTCATGGTAATGTACTTGTGCGTCAGTGAAAAAGACCAATAAAAAGATGTTAGCATATGGATGTAATATGCTGTTTCAGTCTCTTCTGTACCTAAGGTCCATCACCGTTCCCTTTGGATCCCTACGTAATTCGGTGCTCTACGATACACACGATCGAACAGCGGAGGAGTGGTACTCAAGCGTCACATTTAGGTTACAATATCTCCGGATGTAATTAACATTTTACAATGCAACAAACGGCACTGATAACGTATTTGTTTATATGTTCAGATGTGCTAACAAAACTAACGGGGTTCCATTTAAAAAAACGTAGGTTTGTGTTGAAAAACATATTTCCATGCATTTTTTATGGTTTGTATTAACCAATTACACTGGCCCCTGTTCTCACGTTCGGCCTGTGGAATCGGTTCGTCAGTATTTGATGTGGTTTACGAAATATACCCAGTGGTAGCATTAGGTGACTCACCCCGGTAAAAATTGCTGTGTGAAGCAGTCGCCCTCAGTTTCTGGCGGTGGCGCCGCTGTGGCAATCGCAGCTTTGGTGTCTGTGGGAAAGGGGAAAGGCTGCCTGTTCACGTGCATTTAAGGGGCGCTATGAGCTCGCCAGGAGGTCAGTCTGGGTCAGTCTCTCGTCCCCAGCTTGCTGGTATGTCTTCCGTCCGCATTTGTTAGGCAGTTAGTGTCTGTCTGTCGTTCGGAGTGCTACTATTTCTGTCGCTCGGATCAACCTTTAAAGCCGGCAGAATGAGAGTCTTTACACTCCACCGTGAGAGAACTCACCGTGTGATCGCCCGGTCGGGGCTTAGTTCCTGCATCTGAGTCTGCGCGTTAGGCCGCCAGTCTGCTCGAATTTGCTCAGGCAATGGTCATTGGTTCGATTGGTTGGTCGGTCGCGCACTGAGACACGAGATGACTTGTCCGTCTTGAGCGTCGGCGCATGTGAGGTCGCCACGTGAGTCCAGTGGGCCGCGGCGTAGAGCGAGGAGTAGTGGCATCGCGGCCGACACGAGAGCAACAGGAGTCAACCCACGACATCAGTCTGGCCGGTGCGAGCTGCGACGCCGTGAGACGGGAGATCGGCGCGCCTTCCTGCGCCCATTGAAGCGTCTGGCACCGGACGGTTTGGGAAAGCGATTTGGGGGTGCTGCGCCAGGTCTTCTCGAGAAATCGCAGTTTATTAGAAGTTAAGTGATTGGTGATATGTTGTTTGATTTACTCTTATTAAATTCTACTTTTTTCTTGGTGAGATCACCAGCCGTTTTACTTTGGGGTCGTTCCACCATTCTTCTCCGTTTGCCCAACCGCGGAAAGGTGGTTGTTTATAAATTGGGTGGTCCGTTTTTCCCTTGTGAAGTAGGGGCGGGTTAGAGCAACCTGCGGTTCGGGTTGATCGGTAATCTCCCTATCAATCTACCGTACGTTAGTAGCTGCCTCTGTCATGTTTGTCGGATTGGGTGTGTTAACGAATTTATTGCTTGGCGTGTAACGGCCTAATACCTGAAATATGTTTTCATCTTTGGAAACTTTGATATTATTGCCTATGATCTAGAGAGGCGGTATCTATGTACTGTAGAACATCTTAACTATTGTTTCGCCAACCTTGTGGAATTTTATATAAGATTGCATTTCATGGGCTTTTATTTATATGATCACTTTAGTATATAAAGTTGCCACCCTTTCACCGTAAGACTTATCTTAGAAGTTCAAATCAAGTTGCACCTTCGGTGCCAAGGTTAATATTTTAATTGCTAGTGTTTTGTACTATTTCTATCCCTCCTACATGGGGTGCATAGTTTGTGTGGTTGTGTAAATTGTTAAAACTCTTAGTTTAAAGGAATCTGGTGTGTTGCAGATTTGCACCAGTGTTGTCTTTCAGAGGCTGTTGTGAGCAGTCGTAACTATGGCCGTGTCAAAAGGGAGCGGCAAGGTTCTCTGCCCGAAAGCTCGTACAGTCAAAAATTGTTTCTTTCTGCCTCTGAATAAATTGTAACCTTGATATTTAGAGGGTGCTTTTTGATTATAATTTTAAATCTGTTTCTTTAAAAAATACTTTTAGGCACTATTAAAGTGAATAAAATTCTCATTTCTTAAAAGGAATTTGGTTATGATTTCATCAGTTACTCCCTGGCAACCACTTCCATGCTTACATAGTGTGATTAAATGTGTTAATGTTCTTGATGAATCGCAAGTAAAAAAATAAATTCTTAAGAATATTCTTTGAAAATTAATCACTGTTATATATATATATATATATATATATATATATATATATATATATATATATATATATATATATATATATATATATACACTCTTGGAAATTGAAATAAGAACACCGTGAATTCATTGTCCCAGGAAGGGGAAACTTTATTGACACATTCCTGGGGTCAGATACATCACATGATCACACTGACAGAACCACAGGCACATAGACACAGGCAACAGAGCATGCACAATGTCGGCACTAGTACAGTGTATATCCACCTTTCGCAGCAATGCAGGCTGCTATTCTCCCATGGAGACGATCGTAGAGATGCTGGATGTAGTCCTGTGGAACGGCTTGCCATGCCATTTCCACCTGGCGCCTCAGTTGGACCAGCGTTCGTGCTGGACGTGCAGACCGCGTGAGACGACGCTTCATCCAGTCCCAAACATGCTCAATGGGGGACAGATCAGGAGATCTTGCTGGCCAGGGTAGTTGACTTACACCTTCTAGAGCACGTTGGGTGGCACGGAATACATGCGGACGTGCATTGTCCTGTTGGAACAGCAAGTTCCCTTGCCGGTCTAGGAATGGTCGAACGATGGGTTCGATGACGGTTTGGATGTACCGTGCACTATTCAGTGTCCCCTCGACGATCACCAGTGGTGTACGGCCAGTGTAGGAGATCGCTCCCCACACCATGATGCCGGGTGTTGGCCCTGTGTGCCTCCGTCGTATGCAGTCCTGATTGTGGCGCTCACCTGCACGGCGCCAAACACGCATACGACCATCATTGGCACCAAGGCAGAAGCGACTCTCATCGCTGAAGACGACACGTCTCCATTCGTCCCTCCATTCACGCCTGTCGCGACTCCACTGGAGGCGGGCTGCACGATGTTGGGGCGTGAGCGGAAGACGGCCTAACGGTGTGCGGGATCGTAGCCCAGCTTCATGGAGACGGTTGCGAATGGTCCTCGCCGATACCCCAGGAGCAACAGTGTCCCTAATTTGCTGGGAAGTGGCGGTGCGGTCCCCTACGGCACTGCGTAGGATCCTACGGTCTTGGCGTGCATCCGTGCGTCGCTGCGGTCCGGTCCCAGGTCGACGGGCACGTGCACCTTCCGCCGACCACTGGCGACAACATCGATGTACTGTGGAGACCTCACGCCCCACGTGTTGAGCAATTCGGCGGTACATCCACCCGGCCTCCCGCATGCCCACTATACGCCCTCGCTCAAAGTCCGTCAACTGCACATACGGTTCACGTCCACACTGTCGCGGCATGCTACCAGTGTTAAAGACTGCGATGGAGCTCCGTATGCCACGGCAAACTGGCTGACACTGACGGCGGCGGTGCACAAATGCTGCGCAGCTAGCGCCATTCGACGGCCAACACCGCGGTTCCTGGTGTGTCCGCTGTGCCGTGCGTGTGATCATTGCTTGTACAGCCCTCTCGCAGTGTCCGGAGCAAGTATGGTGGGTCTGACACACCGGTGTCAATGTGTTCTTTTTTCCATTTCCAGGAGTGTATATATATAGGGTGAGTCACCTAACGTTACCGCTGGATATATTTCGTAAACCACATCAAATACTGACGAATCGATTCCACAGACCGAACGTGAGGAGAGGGGCTAGTGTAATTGGTTAATACAAACCATAAAAAAATGCATGGAAGTATGTTTTTTAACACAAACCTACGTTTTTTAAAATGGAACCCCGTTAGTTTTGTTAGCACATCTGAACATATAAACAAATACGTAATTAGTGCCGTTTGTTGCATTGTAAAATGTTAATTACATCCGGAGATATTGTAACCTAAAGTTGAGGCTTGAGTACCACTCCTCCGCTGTTCGATCGTGTGTATCGGAGAGCACCGAATTACTTAGGGATCCAAAGGTAACGGTGATGGACCTTAGGTACAGAAGAGACTGGAACAGCACATTACGTCCACATGCTAACACCTTTTTATTGGTCTTTTTCACTGACGCACATGTACATTACCATGAGGGGTGAGGTACACGTACACACGTGGTTTCCGTTTTCAATTACGGAGTGGAATAGAGTGTGTCCCGACATGTCAGGCCAATAGATGTTCAATGTGGTGGCCATCATTTGCTGCACACAATTGCAATCTCTGGCGTAATGAATGTCGTACACGCCGCAGTACACCTGGTGTAATGTCGCCGCAGGCTGCCACAATACGTTGTTTCATATGCTCTGGGGTTGTAGGCACATCACGGTACACATTCTCCTTTAACGTACCCCACAGAAAGAAGTCCAGAGGTGTAAGATCAGGAGAACGGGCTGGCCAAATTAATGCGTCCTCCACGTCCTATGAAACGCCCGTCGAACGTATACCTCACCCCTCATGGTAATGTACATGTGCGTCAGAGAAAAAAGACCAATAAAAAGGTGTTACCATGTGGACGAAATGTGCTGTTCCAGTCTCTTCTGTACCTAAGGTCCATCACCGTTCCTTTTGGATCCCTACGTAATTCGGTGCTCTCCGATAAACACGATCGAACAGCGGAGGAGTGGTACTCTAGCGTTAACTTTACGTTACAATATCTCCGGATGTAATTAACATTTTACAATGCAACAAACGGCACTGATTACGTATTTGTTTATATGTTCAGATGTGCTAACAAAACTAACGTGGCTCCATTTAAAAAAACGTAGGTTTGTGTTAAAAAACATACTTCCGTGCATTTTTGTATGGTTTGTATTAAACAATTACACTAAGCCCTCTCCTCACGTTCGGTCTGTGGAATCGGTTCGTCAGTATTTGATGTGGTTTACGAAATATATCCAGCGGTAACGTTAGGTGACTCACCCTATATATATATATATATATATATATATGTGTGTGTGTGTGTGTGTGTGTCTTCAGATTGGCTGGGACCCATTTATTTATTTATTTATATTATGGCCAGGTAGCCGTCTGACTGAGGAACAGTTCAGGAACTTTTCTGCTTTGCTGTCTCGATTGTTAAGAATTTTGTCTCAGGACTGTTACTGTCATTGCGGCACACTCAAAGCAAAGTTATTGCAAATCCTAATTTGCTCAGCCGCAAAGATTTTTACGAGGACGCTAATAGCTTGGACGTTGCTAACTCTGAATCTATGGAACAGCATTAATATTCCATGTCCTGTGCGGTTCGTAATGTCTTCAGAAAATGCTGACTACAGAAGGGAGAGTCTTCCGCACTGCAATTATCCAACTTTAAGCTTCTCTCCTGATTGAAATCCTCCGACATTACGTTAGTACTAAATGGAAAAAGACGCATTAAAGTCACTAAAATTTCTCTAGTTGTTTTATATCCAATTGTAAGCACAGTCTTACTGCCGGGAACATGGAGCGACTACGTCTACCCCCATGTTACGTAATTTACCTGCGCGAGGCCGTTCGGGAGCTTGAAGTACCTGCAGTTTATTGAACATTACGTGGCCCATCTCAGAGGACATACAAGAGTTTATTGGTCATAAGCAACCATTATTATACTGCGAACTTCGCTGTAGGCTGCCCAGCTATATGAGGATAACTTCGACTTCCTGTTCTACCTTTCGACTGCTTAACGTTGTAACTGTATCTTTAGCAAATCGAACCATTATAATTGCTCATCACCGCCTTTCACTACGACTTCGCCTTTTCTAATCTTCCAAGGAGAACGGACTAGCAATGATCAGTTTTCTTAAACAGAATTGTAGACACGTGTAACTGTCACAAAATCAGCGTTATGGCCCTTTTATTTTCTATAAGAAATATTGTTTTCTCGACATACTGTATGTTCACTTCGGAGTGTTTTATTATACTTATTTTATTAATTATGACGTGTAATAGCAGTCTCTATGATACCGTGCTAGGACCTGAGACGTTCCGACGCATATCTTGTGAACGAGGAAGAAATTTATCACTCTACAGAAACTCAGATTGGTGGGCGATGAAAGTTAACTACATCGGTAACGTGACATGGCTTAGTCTGCTGTTATCGATTTTCCTTCATCCCCAAGGCACTAGACGTATAATAACTGTATAGCAAGGGAGTTTCTTCTTTGTCAGTACATTTTGACCATGAGGCTGAATGACGCGTCATCGCGTTGTGGCCATCTGATGCGGTAAGGAATGTATACAAGCGGAGTGGGGATGAAAGCGAATTCATTCTAGCGACAATGAAGCCTCAAATGAAATAATCCATAGTCACAAGCGACTCTGACAAAGGTTGAAGTTCGCCGGCTGTTAGTGTGCTACTCTCGCAAGCATCTACGAAAACCGGAGGACGGTAAAACTACAGGTAGATTATAAGGTGCGCGATCAGATGTCTTCATAATTTATTTGTAACTTGCAGAATTAACGGGGGCCCACGTGGGGCGAATCGTAAGTTCTTTACGACATTTCGACAAACATACTTGTTGTCTTTCTTGAGAGTACTTTTAAATTCATCTTTGCAACTATGGTGAAATTATTATTTTTCTAATCAAATACGTTTCATTTTATAGAAATTAAATATTGTCAGTGGTCATTAATAAATGATATGTACAATTCATCGTGGTTTTTAGACTGAAAAGCAGTTCGTTACAAAAGATGTTGATTTTGACTTGCGGCATTTTTGGACGATTTTCCACTCACATCAGGAAATACCATCTCCTTGCACGTATGTTCTATCTTGGTTTGGCTCTGTCGATTCGGGCCTAATCCAAACTATCTTGCAAAACCTATCAATTTTTTTAAGGTTAAACACAACACAATGCAGTACTACCACTATTTATTTGTATTCTTCTCGTGAAACATGTATAGTGTATTTTGCGTAGTTGGTTGGTTGGTTGATTTGCGGGAGGGGACCAAACAGCGTGGTTTCCGGTCCTATCGGATTAGGAAGGATGGGGAAGGAAATCGGCCGTGCCCTTTTAAAGGGACCACCCCAGCATTTGACTGAAGAGACTTAGGTAAATTACGGAAAACCTAAATCAGGATGGCCAGACGCGTTGCCCTAGTTCTTGTTTGATCCAAGACTTATATTTCTTTCCGTTTTTGCATTTCATGATTTGTATGTTATTCCATTTGAATATGTTGTGGCGTAACAAGCTAGTTACGCCACACTGAGAAGGGAGCCGAAAGGCACGCGTACACACACGACGACTGGCGTCAAGTCTGGAACAGGATACGTTATGACTGCCATCAAGAAAATACGTAGCTTTGGAATATACTTAACTTTATTCTCTGTTGGTTTACAACGTTCTTCTTTAGACATTTATACGATAACTCTCAAACTAGGTAAGGCTAATGGCGCCTTGCTAGGTCGTAGCCATGGACTTAGCAGAAGGCTATTCTAACTGTCTCTCGGCAAATGAGAGGAAAGCTTCGTCCGTATTGTCGCTAGCAATGTCGTCCGTACCACTGGGGCGAGTGCTCTATCGTATCTCCAGACCTGCCTTGTGGTGGCGCTCGGTCTGCGATCACACAGTGGCGACACGCGGGTCCGACAGGTACTAAATGGACCGCGGCCGATTTAAGCTACCACCTAGCAAGTGTGGTGTCTGTCGGTGACACCACAGAATATATTGGCATATGTTTATGTAATGTATAAGAGAAATGAATTAGTGATGCAAGGGAGTGAAGGATGAAAAGAAGGGGAACTTTGTCTATTTGATTTTTAGCTTATTTTATACAATGTATCGTTTCCAATTTTATTTGGTCATTGAGTAACTGTTTCTTATGTAGTAACTCTTTATGTACACTACTGGCCATTAAAATTGCTACACCAAGAAGAAATGCAGATGATATACGGGTATTCATTGGACAAATATATTATTCTACAACTGGCATGTGATCACATTTTCACGCAATTTGGGTGCATATATCCTGAGAAATCAGAACCCAGAACAACCACCTCTGGCCGTAATAACGGCCTTGATACGCCTGGCCATTGAGTCAAACATACCTTGGATGGCGTTTACATGTACACGATACACGATACCACAGTTCAGCAAGAGTAGTGACTGGCGTATTGTGACGAGCCAGTTACTCGGCCACCATTGACCAGACGTTTTCAATTGGTGAGAGATCTGGAGGCATCAGTCGAAAATTTTCTGTATCCAGAAAGGCCCGTACATGACCTGCAACATGCGGTCGTGCATTATCCTGCTGAAATTTAGGGTTTCGTAGGGATCGAATGAAGGGTAGAGCTACGGGTCGTAACATATCTGGAATGTAACGTCCACTGTTCAAAGTCCCGTCAATGCGAACAAGAGGTGACCGAGACGTGTAACTAATGGCACCCCATACCATCTCGCCGGTTGATACGCCAGTATGGCGATGACGAATACACGCTTCCAATATGCGTTCACCGCGATGTCGCCAAACACGGATGCGACCATCATGATGCTGTAAACAGAACCTGGATGCATCCGAAAAACTGACGTTTTGCCATTCGTGCACCCAGGTTCGTCGTTTAGTACACCATCGCAGGCGCTCCTGTCTGTGATGCACCGTCAAGGGTAACTGCAGCCATGATCTCCGAGCCGATAGCCGTTGCTGCTGAAAACGTCGTCGAACTGTTCGTGCAGGTGGTTGTTGTCTTGCAAACGTCCCCATCTGTTGACTCAGGGATCGAGACGTGGCTGCACGATCCGTTACAGCCATGCGGATAAGATGCGTGTCATCTCGACTGCTAGTGATACGAGGCCATTGGGATCGAGCACGGCGTTCCGTATTACCCTCCTGAACCTACCGATTCCATATTCTGCTAACAGTCATTGGATCCCGACCAACGCGAACAGAAATGTTTCGATACGATAAACAGCAATTGCGATAGGTGACATTGCGACCTTTATCGAAGTCGGAAACGTGATGGTACGCATTTTTCCTCCTTACACGAGGCATCACAACAACGTTTCACCAGGCAACGCCTGTCAACTGCTGTTTGTGTATGAGAAATCGGTTGGAAACTTTCCTCATGTCAGAACGTTGTAGGTGTCGCCACCAGCGCCAACTTTGTGTGATGCTCTGAAAAGCTAATCATTTGCATATCACAGCATCTTCTTCCTGTCGCTTAAATTTCGCATCTGTAGCACGTCATCTTCGTGGTGTAGCAATTTTAATGGCCAGTAGTGTATATGATAGCTTTGTTGGAAACGGACTCGGGACATGTCTTTGCTAATTTTTATAATGTTCATATTGTTTTTCTGTAGCGCTTGATCTAGGGTATTCCTGTTTAATGTAGCCTGCAAAAGTTGATCGGTTCGTAGTGTATTTGCATTCTGTGGTGTGCTCTCTGTATCACTCCCCCGACTACTGCCATCTAGCGACGACCGTACTGCGTGGACGACAAAGCGATAAGGTGATGGACGTTCATCACAAAAACATGAGGTCGGAGGCCAGCCCCCACGTAAAGCCCTAAAGGCGGTGATGTATGATAGGTTTGACGACAGGATACAATTTTCGTGCAGGCACAATTGTTTCGCGACACTCTCTTTCGGTGCCTTACTAGGAGGGTACATTGTTGAACACTGGTCACAGCAGCAAACGAACCCTACGTGTTACGATCTACATTCTACATCTACTTCCATACTTCGTAAGCGGAGGGTACCCTGAGTACCTCTATCGGTTCTCCCTTCTATTCCAGTCTCGTATTGTTCGTGGAAAGAAAGATTGTCGGTATGCTTCTGTGTGGGCTCTAATCTCTGTGATTTTATCCTCACGGTCTCTTCGCGAGATATACAAAAGGGGGAGCAATATACTGCTTCACTCCTCGGTGAAGGTATGTTCTCGAAACTTTAACAAAAGCCCGTACCGAGCTACTGAGCGTCTCTCTTGCAGAGTCTTCCACTGGAGTTTATCTATCATCTCCGTGACGCTTTCGCGATTACTAAAAGATCCTGTAACGAAGCGCGCTGCGCTCCGTTGGATCTTCTCTATCTCTTCTGTCAACCCTATCTGGTACGGACCCCACACCGGTGAGCAGTATTCAAGCAGTGGGCGAACAAGTGTACTGTAACCAACTTCCTTTATTTTCGGATTGAATTTCCTTAGGATTCTTCCAATGAATCTCAGTCTGCCATCTGCTTTACCGACGATTAATTTTATATGGTCATTCCATTTTAAATCACTCCTAATGCGTACTCCCAGATAATTTATGGAATTAACTGCTTCCAGTTGCTGACCTGCTATTTTGTAGCTATATGATAAGGGATCTATCTTTCTATGTATTCGCAGTACATTACACTTGTCTACATTGAGATTCAATTGCCATTCCCTGCACCATGCGTCAATTCGCTGCAGATCCTCCTGGATTTCAGTACAATTTTCCATTGTTACAACCCTCGATACACCAAGGCATCATCTGCAAAAAGCCTCAATGAATTTGCGATGTCATCCACAAGGTCATTTATGTATATTGTGAATAGCAACGGTCCTATGACATTCCCCTGCGGCTCACCTAAAATCACTCTTACTTCGGAAGACTTCTCTCCATTGAGAATGACATGCTGCGTTCTGTTATCTAGGAACTCTTCAATCTAATGACACAATTGGTCTGATAGTCCACATGCTCTTACTTTGTTCATTAAACGACTGTGGGGAACTGTATCGAACGCCTTGCGGAAGTCAAGAAACACGGCATGTACCTGTGAACCTGTGTCTATGGCCCTCTGAGTCTCGTGGACGAATAGCGCAAGCTGGATTTCACACGACCGTCGTTTTCGAAACCCATGCTGATTCCTACAGAGTAGATTTCTAGTCTCCAGAAAAGTCATTATACTCGAACATAATACGTGTTCCAAAATTCTACAACTGATCGTTAGAGATATAGGTCTATAGTTCTGCACATCTGTCCGACGTCCCTTCTTGAAAACGGGGATGACCTGTGCCCTTTTCCAATTCTTTGGAACGCTACGCTCTTCTAGAGACCTACGGTACACCGCTGCAAGAAGGGGGGTAAGTTCCTTCGCGTACTCTGTGTAAAATCGAACTGGTATCCCATCAGGTCCAGCGGCCTTTCCTCTTTTGAGCGATATTAATTGCTTTTCTATCCCTCTCTCATCTATTTCCATATCTACCATTTTTTCATCTGTGCGACAAAATAGAGAAGGAACTACAGTGCAGTCTTCCTCTGTGAAACAGCTTTGGAAAAAGACATTTAGTATTTCGGCCTTTAGTCTCTCATCCTCTGTTTCAGTACCATTTTGGTCACAGAGTGTCTGGACATTTTGTTTTGATCCACCTACCGCTTTGACATAAGACCAAAATTTCTTAGGATTTTCTGCCAAGTCAGTACACAGAAATTTACTTTCGAATTCATTGAACGCCTCTCGCACAGCCATCCTCACGCTACATTTCGCTTCGCGTAATTTTTTTTTGTTTGCAAGGCTTTGGATATGTTTATGTTTGCTGTGAAGTTCCCTTTGCTTCAGCAGCAGTTTTCTAACTCGGTTGTTGTACCACGGTGGCTCTTTTCCATCTCTTACGATCTTGCTTGGCACATACTCATCTAACGCATGTCGTACGATGGTTTTGAACTTTGTCCACTGATCCTCAACACTATCTGTATTTGAGACAAAACTTCTGTGTTGAGCTATCAGGTACTCTGTAATCTGCTTTTTGTCACTTTTGCTAAACAGAAAAATCTTCCTACCTTTTTTAATATTTCTATTTACGGCTGAAATCATCGATGCAGTAAACACTTTATGATTGCTGATTCCCTGTTCTGCGTTAACTGTTTCAAATAGTTCGGGTCTGTTTGGCACCAGAAGGTCTAATATGTTATCGCCACGAGTAGGTTCTCTGTTTAACTGCTCAAGGTAGTTTTCAGATAAAGCACTTAAAAAAATTTCACTGGGTTCTTTGTCCCTGCCACCCGTTATGAACGTTTGAGTCTCCCAGTCTATATCCGGCAAATTAAAATCTCCACCCAGAACTATAACATGGTGAGGAAATCTACTCGAAATATTTTCCAAATTATCCTTCAGGTGCTCAGCCACAACAGGTGCTGAGCCAGGGGGCCTATAGAGACATCCAGTTACCATGTCTGAGCCTGCTTTAACCGTGACCTTCACCCAAATTATTTCACATTTCGGATCTCCGTCAATTTCCTTCGATACTATTGCACTTCATATCGCTATAAACACGCGTCCCCCTTCACTGTCCAGCCTGTCTCTGCGGTATACATTCCAATCTGAGTTTAGGATTTCATTACTGTTTACGTCTGGTTTCAGCCAACTTTCTGTCCCTAGTACTATATGGGCGTTGTGACCGTTTATTAATGAGAGCAGATCTGGGACCTTTCTACAGACGCTCCTGCAGTTTACTATTAGCACATTCCCTGTTGCATTTTGCCTACTCCTACCTTGCTGCGTCTCAGGAGGCGTCTTGTCGGGCCTAGGGAGGGAATTCTCTAACCTAAAAAAACCCAAACGTGCACTCCACACGTACTCCGCTACCCTTGTAGCCGCTTCCGGCGTGTAGTACACACCAGACCTATTCAGGGGGACCCTACATTCCTCCACCCAATAGCGGAGGTCGAGAAATTTGCGCCCCAGATCACCACAGAATCTTCTGAGCCTCTGGTTTAAGCCTTCCACTTGGCTCCAAACCAGAGGACCGTGATCGGTTCTGGGAACGATACTAGAAATAGTTAGCTCAGATTCCACCCCGTGAGCGAGTCTTTCCGCCTTCACCAATTCCGCCAACCGCCTGTACGAACTGAGGATGACCTCTGAACCAAGACGGTGCCGACATGAGCAACAATTTGCAGTCTGGTGCACCCAGTGCTCTCTATCGCCGCCGGCAGAGCCTCCTCCACATCTCGGATGAGACCCCCCAGCAAGCAGACAGAGTGAACACTGGCCTTCTTCCTCGACCTTTCCGCTATGTCCCTAAGGGGCTCCATCACCCGCCTAACATTGGAGCTCCCAATAACTAATAAACCCCTCCCGCCGTGTGCCTGCTCCGACCTTGCCGAAGGAGAGGCCACGTGTCCATTCACAGGCAGAGTGGGCGATGCCACACGGCGAGCCTCCACATTGACCCTCCGTCTCGTGCGCCGCGAACGCCGCTGAACCCGCCAATCCCCTTGGGGATATGGTCGCCCAACCGCACCCGGTACCCGCGAAGATGTCTCGACAGCAGGGACAATGGATGAAGCATGTAACACCTGCTGTGTACCATGCGACGCACCAGACTCCCCACTGCCGCTACACTTCGAGGCAGCAGCCTGAAGACGGCTGACCGCGGCTATCAGCACGTTGAGCTGCTCGCGAACAGTGGCCAGCTTCTCCTGCGTCCGTACACAGCAGTCACACATTCTACCCATCCTAAGAAATCAATTTACTGTAGAGAGTTAACCAACTTTTGACTAGACTGCTAATTCATTAAAGGCAGATGATTGTTGACTAAACTCTGGTTGCTAGCTCCTTCTTGTAGAAAACAATGAAAATAGCACTACCTGTCTCTGGACTGTATTGAAAACAAACACTAGCACTACGGTTGGCTCAAATGGCTCTGAGCACTATGGGACTTAACTACTGAGGTCATCAGACCCCTAGAACTTAGAACTACTTAAACCTAACTTACCTATGGACATCACACACATCCATGCCCGAATCAGGATTCGAACCTGCGACCGTGGCGGTCACGCGATTCCAAACTGCACGGCCACACCGGCCGGCCACCATGGTTGACTATAGGGACTCTCTCTGACTGTATTCAAATCAAACACGAAATCTATGGAACAGTATTACTAGCAGTCGACAATTAAAGCTTCCTAAAAGCAAAAACTCACGGAAGAAGAAGTGACAAGTAAGAAAAATACAGTTAATACTTAAATTAAGGTAGCTCGCTGCACAGCAGACGTGAAGCAGACGATGTTGACGCAACGACGCTGGCATGGATCATCTCGATTGAATCGTTGATCAATGGAAACGTGTCACATAGACGGAAGAATCACGTTTTCTGTTACAGCTAGTCGATGGCTATATTGAGACACGTTGTCCTCCTGGTGGGCGAGTGTCTGCACCACCCCATGTTCGCTGTCCCGTTGGGGCATTACTATGCTATTGGGAAGATTCATGTAGGGGGGGGGGGGGGGGGACCGGGACTTCCAAGGGACGAGTGGTCTCAGTCCGAGACACCATGACCTGTGGACTGTGGACTTTATGAACATTAATGGGGACCACGTGCATCCTTTCATGCTTGATGTCTGTACGGAGATGATGCCATATTCCAGCAGGATAACTGCCGGTGTCACAAGGTCAGAAACGTGGTATAGTGGTTTCAGGAGCATGATAACGAACACAAGTTCGCCTGATGGGAACCCGATAGTACTTGTCCAGGATGGGATCATCCAGCAACTTCACGCCAACAAACCATCGGCCCCTAATTTGCAGTTATTCCTTGACCTACCCGTAGACATCTGACGTTGGACATACCTTCGGAATCTACCAAGGACTTGTCTCACCCGTGTCATGCAGAAAATATGGTGTATTGGAGTCCAGATATGGGCCAATGCACTATTAAGCAGGCGGTCGTAATGTTCTGGCTCATCGGTGTACAAGGGGTGGTTTTATTCAGGATTCCAATACATCGTATTATTTCCCTATCTTTCTGCTATGTTTCAACATAATCTCCGTTCAATGCGACGGCCTTATGCTACTTTACTGGGAGGACCTTTATGTCCTCATGGTACCACTCGACAGGTTGACGTCGGAGCCGACGTCTAGCTACATTAATGATGTCCCCATGAAGTGCGTCCTTCATTGGTCCACACAGATCGGTCAGAAGAGGTAAGATTCTGGCTGCAGAGAGGGTGGGGACGAACAGTACCATGAAGTTTTGTGAACCACTCTGGGGTGCGCAGGCATGTGTGAGGCGTAGTATTACATGGAAAAGGAGGAGTACGTTGGCATTTTTGTAGGGTCGATCAAGCTGAAGTGGTTTTTTCGGTTTTCTGAGGGTAGCACAATACACTTCAGAGTCACAACTGTGGGCGGCCGGCCGGAACTCGGGAGACTGGACAGCGCTGTGCACCCTATTGCAATGATGACAGACACCTCGCCCAACGACTCACCATGCTTTTGTTCACTGCCAGGTTTCCGCAGACATTATACAAACGCTTATGAATCTTTGGGATGCTCTGGTTTTCCGCCAAAAGAATCTCGATGACAGCTCTCTGCTTGGAACGTACCTTCATTAAAGACCCCATTTTGAAGGCCCTGTATGGTACCGCCACCTATTGGAACTTCATGAAACCATATAGACTGAAGTAGGAATATTCCACGACATCCCACAGCCCGCATTTTTCAACCGAAATTTGCTGAGGACATAAAGATGATGCATTGCGTATTGGACGCCTCTCAAATATTGATGTTCTGTACTATCATCAGTGGAATTATGTTTGTTTACATGAAATGCTAAGCAAACTAAAATAACTCCACTGATGATTTTGTATCCTCTCCAGATCTTTTTACGCTAGCTAGGAGAAACTAGAGGCTGTATTTATCTACAAATAGAAGTTAGCAAAATAATTAATGTGAGTTGTAGGAGAGAAGCACACTGACCAAGCAGCTGTGGCATAGGAGACAGTCACCACGGAACACGTAGAGAGAACGAACGCTGTTTTGTATACACATCGGGACAGTAACACACACGCGAGGAACATTACCACGCATTGCTTGTAGTAAAGGAGGTGTTTGGAGGAAATGTTTCTCTTTTAATATGGCTAAAAGAGTGCATGGTGCGAGAGAAACGAGAGATACGAACAAAATAGTTCTTTGGCGATATGGAGAAACTGAACTTGATAAAGATACGTGGTGGAGAAACACAATCTGATGATAAAGTCGGAGCACGGAAAGAGGCGTAGAATCGAACGAGATTTTCCACTGTGGCGCTACCGGTATACACCGAGGTGGCAAAAGTTACGGGATATCTCCAAATATCGTGTCGGACCCCCTCCTGGCCGGCACAGTGCACCAACTCGATGTGGCTTTGACTAAGAAAGTCGTTGGAAGTCCACTGCAGAAATATAGGATCATGCTGCGTCTATAGAGGTCCATAATTGCTGCAGCGTTGCCAGTGCAGCATTTTGTGCACAGACTGACCTCTCCATGAATGTTTGCTGGAATTCATGTCTAGTGAACTGGGTAGCCAAAGCATTCACATGAGTTGTCCAGAACGTTTTTCAAACTGGTCACTAACAATTGTGACATGGTGACATGTTTTTTTGAAATGGTAACTGGATACCATTAAGAGGTATTGGAGGTACCGTTTAACGGGAAAGTCCGCTGATCAACTTTCGGCGTCGTGTGAGGATGACTTGTGACTTCTTAGTGCTTAGTTTGAGAAGTGGCATGAGCCCCCTCCCATATTTATATCTTACGATTTTCCTCTCTAATTGCATGCGGTGAAAAGTTGCTATTCCTTCACATGCGGACTTCCCACGCAGTGTCTCTCGTCACCCAGGTGGTCTGGTGACAGGCGTGCTCCCCTGATCTTGAAAGGGTAAGCCTACGGGTGTGAGGGAGTCGAGTGAATGCTTTCCAGACGCCGACATTGTAGAATAGTGGCGGAGACACGCTCGCAGGGGCTGAAGTAGCGGATGGGCTAGAGGTTCCGTTACTTCGCAGAAACTTTGCGAAAACACTTTCTGGCGGGCTACCAGCGAGGCGTGGGAATGACTTGTGTACCCAGGCAGTTTTGGCGGGCAAATTCCCACGCTTTCTGCAAAATCGTAACTGTGATTGGCTTGCTCAGGGCATAGATCCGTGACGTAGCAAAATCGGCGCAGAAATTAGCGCCAAGAATCTACATTGGTGGAATGGTAGTGCTCCGGCAATAGAGTGGAATTTTCTGCCGGTTTTTGAGTTGCTGATTGGAACGGGTAACCACGGCCACTGTCGTGGGGACGGGAATGTTCTGTGTTGGGTATGTACGGGTGTTCTTGTGGGGAATCGGCTCTCGCCTTTCGGTCGGAGTAGGTTACAAGACTGCGCTCTCGCTGCTCTGGTCAGCCTGCCTTCCGTTGGCTGTCTAATATACTTTTATTTAATTTTAACTGTTTGATGAAGTTGCTGAAGTTTCGACTTCAACGTAACTTTCTGAGTACAGTTGGCAATTGAGCGTACTGCGTACAAGAGGCCTATGTTGTCTGTCTTGAGCAGTTTTGGCTAAAGTTGACTGTATCGGAGTTACTGGGTGACTTCGCTTGTTAAAATCTTGAGCAGTTTTGGCTAAAGTTGACTGTATCGGAGTTATTGGGTGACTTCGCTTGTTAAAATCAATCACTGTACCGTCAGTGATTGTGTGGCGAGCCTTCTTCATATCCCTGAGAGGCGCATTTGTATTTAGTCTGGAACAAGCAGGCCAGGATAATTTGTTTCAGGCTATACTCGCGACATTATCATCACCACGACAGGACGTCGAAGCAACCAGCCATCGCCTCCGGTATGCCAGATTGTCTGAGTTCTCACAAATGTAGCAGCAATTAATGCTGGGTTGGCTGTGTGTCTCTCTTAAGACTTGAGTAGCAAGGAATTGGCTCCACATACCATTTCGTCCTAAATGTCACAATCTAGTTTAGGGACAACTTCACCTTCACAGCATTTATTCAGTTTGAGCCAATTTGATGTATTGTAAATGTTTCATGTGTTTTTGTTTATTATTTTGAGTTATAATAAATCATATTGTTATTTTGGACAGAACCTTCATTCTGTTAATCGGTAGAGCAACCCTATCATTCCTCACTACGTTAATGAAACTTTCCTTTATTTAACTTATTTGTCAAATGAAATTATTGCAGGTGCCAAACTCTTTTCTACTCCACTTGCAAGGTCGATTACAGTCAGTTCGCATTTCTGTTTAATCCATGTGCAACAGCAAAAGTCGGAGTTAGAAAGGGGGGGCTTAGAGTATCATATACATATGTAGATTCTAGAAGAATTTAGTGTTAAATACACTGCTAGCCCCGGCACCTCACATAAAATGGCGACCCTTAGCCTCGGATCTTTCCTGTGAATCACTGATATGCTAACAGTGTTCTTAGTAGGAACATTCAAACTTTTTTTCTCTACTTTTTCTTAATGATTAGTACCCAAGTTCTTTTTCTTGTAATTCCGCGATTAGCTTTTATTAGTGGCGCATGACTTCAGTTTTTGTTTTCAGTGTATATATTTTTTGTTTGTTCATTGTTTTTTGTGATTCTTTGATGTGGTGTCCGTACCACATCACACCTTGTCGGGTTTGTGTGCAGTTTCTGTACCACAACAAATCGTGCTTGTAGTTACAGCGTTGGAACGGCGTTGTTGAAATTTTATGTCTATGTGGAAAAATATTGGGAGTGGATGATTTTTATTGTGAATTTTAGATGAATTTGTTTTTTCGTGAATGATCACGAGAAGTAAGGCACGACTATTAGCGAGCGAAACTAAAACAAAGAGGATAGCATAATGGATAAGAGGCAGGTTACTGACGAGGATAGGTTCGGAGATGAGATGGGCACATTTTTAGCAGCACCGGACAACAGGGTCATTGATGAGGACGGTGATTTGGACAAGATCTTAGAGCAACGTCGCGACCATGATAGTGAGGTAGAGGATGAAACAGAGACAGGCACACAGGTCGAGACGGCAGCAGAAGTTTATAATCAAACGAACGAGTGCAGACAGAGGCCAGCTCGGTCGCGTCAGAGCTCTGGCGCCCAGGTGTCCAGAGTTACATCACCCATGTGTGATGAGGATCAAAATGATGACATTAACCCAATACTGAGCTTCCTACGATGAATGAAAGAAGAAGCTGACGAACAGCGTAAGAAGGAGAAGGAAGAAGATGAGAAACAACGCAAGAAGGAGAAGGAAGAAGATGAGAAACAGCGTAAGAAGGAGAAGGAAGAAGCTGAGAAACAGCGTAAGAAGGAGAAGGAAGAAGCTGACGAACAGCGTAAGAAGGACAAGGAAGAAGATGAGAAACAACGCAAGAAGGAGAAGGAAGAAGATGAGAAACAGCGTAAGAAGGAGAAGGAAGAAGCTGAGAAACAGCGTAAGAAGGAGAAGGAAGAAGCTGACGAACAGCGTAAGAAGGACACTCAGGCAATAATTTCGCATATAGGAGAAATTCGAGGGGAATTACTAACAATAAAGAAAGAATGTGGAGAAGTAAAACAAATGTCAATGGCTGCACAAAAAGTAGCAGGCCTGGCCAAAACGGCGGCAATAGGAGCAATGAAAGTCGCGGAAGCAGCTTCTAAACTCGCAGGGCGCTTGCGACGTAGAACACAATCCCACTCAAAATCCCTAGCGTTCTTAAAAACTCAAGGTAATATCGCGGTTGCGAACACCACGAAACGAATGGAAGAAGTAGAGAGTCGGGTAGCAAAACTAGATCAAAACGGACACACGACCACTGCGCGTTCGGATACCAATGATGGAGTACACAGAATTGTGTCTCCGAGGAAAAGCCCGTCGTGCTCTAGCGCAATGACCGAGTGCGGAGCTAACAATGCACACGCAGAAACAGCGAGTAATAGCTCCAATAATTGCAGCCAACTTAGGAGAGTGAATTCTGCGTGCCACTTCCACTGTGATACAGAGGTAGAACATCACAGTTATCAGCAAGATAGATCGGGACACTCAGCAGACGTGCAAGTATCGGAAACGAGTGACAACACCAGTGCGAGGATCAGACAGGATTTTGATCACAATCACTTCCTGTCGATACTAAAATTCCAGAAGTTCAAAGAAAATGGAGGGTCGATGCATCCGAAGAGCTGGGTGATGCAGTTTACAAATTCACTACCGGCATCATGGCCAACCCGGGCAAAATTAGAATTCATCTGATACATCGAAGGCCAAACCGTGGAAAAGAAGCGAGGTATGCAAGCGACGTTTCGGACTTATCAGGAATTTGTTGGTGCATTCCTGCGGACCTACTGGTCAAAGGAAACGCAAGACAGGATTAAAGAGGAAATAATATTTTGTCCTGAACTGGAAGCGTCCGGGCATAGGAGCGCAACCAAATTTCGTGATGATGTACTCAAGAAGAATCAATTTTTAGATAGTCCATATAGCAACGGAGAAATCATTAAATTTTGCTTTTCCAACTTGCCAGTTAGGTACCAACAGACACTTGTCGGGAAGTGTGGATCTGACATAGAAGCGTTCAAGAGTCTATTGCGCGAACTCGAAGTAGTCTTAGATAAACAAGACGCAAAGGACAGGAAGAAGGGGCAAAGTAACAAATACCACGGGCCAGGAAGGGAAGACGACAACAGATCACATAATCGCACTGGTCAGTTAGGAAACCAGGGTTACGGAAGTCAAGGTTACGCCATTCAAGGTTATGGAAACCAAAGACACAGAAACCAGTACGTCAGGGAGCAGGGTCAATCTAGGCAAGGAATCTGGGATAGGAGGAATAACGAACGGCAAAGCGACCGTAATTGGAGAGAGCGAAACCAAGGACAACAGTGGAGCCAGGAGATTGAAACTAGACCCGCAAATCCTAATGCACGTCAGAGGAGGGGGAGCTTAACAAGGGATTGACGCCAGACTAGTGCGAACACAGGCCGCCGGAATTTCGCACGTAATCTCGGACCTGGCCAACTACGGATGATAAATTACGAAGATTTGTCAGAAATTCTGCTCGAAGAACATAAAACAACTCCTCGACAGGATCGGCAGCCTCTTATCACAGTAACAATAGCTGAAAAGAGTATGAATGCGATAATAGATAGTGGAAGCTACATAACAGCAATATCTGAGGCAGCATACAAGAGGTGCTCTCAGGAGATGGACTGGCCTGTCCTATCGGTTAAGAAAACCAAAATAAAAGGGGCATTAGCGGGTAAATGTACGGAGGTCACCCAGCAAACAAGACTGGAATTCTCCTGCCAAGGACACCAAATAGAGTCTAACTTCTGGATCGTGCCAAATCTGGCGATCGACATGATAATAGGAACGGACTTCCTAAATGAACATGAAGCGATAGTTGATCTAGGACGAGGTGAAGTGGTTTTGAGGAAAGGGAATCCCGTCCATATTAAGTTCGACGACCAGCTGATCCCAGCTCAACTACCGTCTAACTGTGTACGGATAAACTATGCGTGTCTGAAAGACAGAAAGGAAGAACAGGTCGACGTTGCGGGTAGGTGAGAGGACACGGATGAGAATGAAGTCGGAATAATGGGAAAAATAAAGGAGAAAATAGGAGAAAAAGTGGAAACAATAAAGAATATAAGGTGCGACCACCGCAAAGAACTTCATAAATTACTAGTAGAACATGTGGTGGTCTTCATTCCCAAGACAGGATCAATAAAGAACTTCCAGTGTGAATTCCGTGTACGTCCGCACAACCAGTTTCGTGTGTCATCCTATACAATCCCCTTGGCATATCGACAGAAAGTAACAGCTGAAATTATGCGAATGCTGAGTGAAGGAATAATAGAACCTACGGCCTCAGCCTATAATAACCCGTTAAGAGTAGTCGAGAAGGCAGATGGTAGTATTCGTTTAGTCTTGGCCTCGCGACAAATTAATACCATAATAGAACCCGAAACAGACAGACCGGAACGATTAGAGGAACTCTTACAAAACTTCCATGGAATATCAATCTTCTCATCAGTTGATCTAAAATCGAGTTTCTGGCAGATCGAGCTCCATCCAAATTGCAGACAGTACACAGCCTTTTTAGCATTTGGAAGATGTTACCGGTTTCGTCGTCTACCATTTGGTTTGAACATTTCGTCTGCCGCATTCATTCGGGGGCTGGACGGGATACTAAGCGATAATTTGAAACGTCATGTCACCAGCTATGTGGACGATTTGCTGATCGCGGAGGAATCTTGGGGAGAGCACACTGCGGTCCTCGGTGAACTCCTTGCGACATTCAAGGAATACAGAGTGACTATCAATATCGAAAAATCAAATTTTGGAACGTCCTCTGTCAAATTTCTAGGACATATCATCACGGGTGAGGGCATTGCGCCAAATCCCGAAAAGATCGAAGCGATTGAAACTTCCCATTCCTACGACAAAGAAGCAGTTAAGGGGGTTCTTGGGGATCATAAATTTTTACAACCGCTTTATACATGTCAAAACTCAGAGCAGTCCTAGGTTGCATCAACTTACAGGAAAGAATATTCCTTGGAAATGGGATGAGGAGGCAGAATCTGAATGGAAAGCATTAAAATTCGCATTACTAGAAGCACCCATCCTCTCACACCCTAATTTAGCTGAAGAGTTTTGCATAGTCACGGACAGTTCATACTCAAGTCTGGGTGTCATGGTGTTCCAAGACTATGTACATGAAGGAAACAGGGTGTGGAAGACAATTGCGTTTGGTAGCAGAGTACTAGCCAAGAGTGAGAGGAATTATTCAGTAACCGAGTTAGAGGCGCTGGCTATTGTATGGGCGTTTGAAAAATTCAGATACCTTCTGTTTGGTCGCAAGACGATGGTCTACACTGACCACAAGGCACTCAGGTTCCTGATGACTGCAAAGCTTAATCACAGGCGGCTCATTAGGTGGGCATCATATCTGTAGCAATACAGTTTTTCGATAGAATATATCCCCGGCAGTCAGAACATTATTGCAGACGCCTTATCACGGTCACCGATCGGGTTTGAGCACAACATGGAAGAATATCTGGAGGAAAATCACTACTGCCTTTTCTATATGCAGAAAGTAGCCTTTGAAAATTTTATTACCTGTAGTATGCAGGACACCAAGAAGGAGCAAGACAAGGACCCTGCCCTAGTGTTATTGAAACAGAAATGGATATACAGAAGACACGCCACCGTCAGGCAGTTCTACCTCTTGCGGAAAGGCAAAATTTTCCACCGAAATTATGCCAATGACACTGAATGGGGGGTATGCATCCCTGAACACCTAATAAACAAGGTTATATGGCATACTCACCTCAGCTATGGTAACTTCGGACCATGCAAGTTCAATCTCAAGCTAAGGACCATGTGTTACTTTCGAAACATGGAGCGTCGAATTCGGAGGGTACTGTCGGTGTGTAAAGACTGCCAAAAGGCTATGCACACCACTGTGAGCATGCAGGCACCATTATACCCAATCGTACCGACCAAATTAAGACAATTTATTTATTTATTTAACCTGGCAAGATTAGGGCCATCAGGCCCTCTCTTACATCTAACCAGGCATTCTACTTACTTTACATTCATACGTTTTAGTAGGCATGTTAAACTACATCTAGTACAAAAAGTGAAATAAACAATTAGAATGGTACACCTGGAAAAATACATAAATATAGAGTTTATATTCGTAGATCATAAGTACTGTTATAATTAGACATTATTGAAGAGACAAATTTTAGATAGGAGTGCTGGCAGCAGGGAGTATCAGGGAGACTCATGGTGAAGGGAGGAGAAGAATAGAGAGACATGATGAAACATAATTAAGGAAATATAAAGGAAAAGAAGATTGCGTGGCTAATAGATGAAGAGGAAGGCATCTCAGGAGCAAGATAGGAGACGCTAGCTTTGCTATTTGACAGATGAGAGGATTGGCCTGGTACATTAATTTTGTGGAGAACTTTATGAGGATGATAGTAGGAAATGCTTCAACTTCTTCTTAAAAGCAGCGGGAGATTGAATTTTGCGCAAGGTAAGGGGCAGTTTGTTCCAGAGGCGGACAGCGGCAACTGAGAAGGAGTTTGCAAAAGTTTTTGTTTTGTGAGTGGGCACAGTTAGGATACCAAATAAGAGTGACCTCGTGTTTCGATTATGATGGCATGACAGGTTTTTAATCTCCGAAGCAAGGTACTGGGGTGCTTGCGCGACGAGGAGTCTGTGAAGTAGACATAGAGTGTGGTAGTCACGCAATTTGTCCGGCCGCAGCCACCCTAGCTCGGAGTATGAAGCACTAACATGATCATATCGGCGAATGTTGGAGGTGTAACGCACACAGGCATTCATGGTTAGCTCTAGCCGTCTTTTGTTTTCACTACTCGTGCCTTGTTGAATCACATCACAATAGTGGAGGTTCGGTAGAACGAGTGCTTGCACGAGCTGGCGTTTCAAGTCCTGTTGAAATATGTTCCGAAACTTTTTGAGAGCACAGAGACAAGCAGACGTCTTTCGGCACACTGCGACTGTATTCTCCACCCAGTTGAGATGCTCATCCAAAGTTACACCCAAGTTCTTCACTGTTTTCTGATATGGTATTGGAGTACCGTCGAGCAGAATAGGAGGTAGCCGTTCGCGGAAATCTGAACTTATTAATTTCTGATGGGCTATTAAGATTATTTGCGTCTTTTTTGCATTTAGTTTAAGCCCCAGGCTTTTCGCCCATGTCACTACTGAAGACAGATCATCATTCATCTGAGCGATTGCAGTGTTTACTTCTTCAGGTCTGACGCTTAGATAGAGCTGGAGGTCGTCGGCATAGAAATGATATTTACAGGAGGACAGAACCGACGAAATATCGTTGACATATAAAGAAAACAAAAGTGGTCCTAAGACTGATCCTTGTGGCACTCCCGAGGAAACATGTTTCCAGGAAGATTTTTCATTTACGCAGACAACACATTGCTGTCTGTCTTTTAAGTAGCTTTCAAACCATCTCATTGCACTATCAGAGAAATTAAGCTGTTGCATTTTTCTGAGCAATATGTCAAAGTTAACAGTGTCAAAAGCTTTGCTGAAGTCCATTAGCGTCAATATCGTTGCCTTTCGATTGTCGATGGCACATTTCATGTCATCAGTTACTTTAATTAGAGCAGTGTTTGTGCTGTGATGTTTACGGAAACCGGATTGAAATTTGTCATATAGACTGAATTCATGCAAGTGTTCAGTGATTTGGTCATGAACAATATACTCGAGTGCTTTGGAAACAGCAGGCAGTATGCTAATTGGTCGGTAATCACTAGGCAGTTGCGGGTTTTCGATCTTAGGGATGGGTCGAATTATGCTTCTTTTCCATGCAGTGGGGTATATTCCGTTCACGAGGGAAAAATTAAATATGTCAGTTAAGACAGGTACTAAGATATCGGCAACATTCTTAATCATGGTTATACCGATACTGTCGTTGCCTATTGCATCAGAAGAGATTCTCATTATTGCTTTTCTTGCCGTATTTGTTGTTATACACTCCTGGAAATTGAAATAAGAACACCGTGAATTCATTGTCCCAGGAAGGGGAAACTTTATTGACACATTCCTGGGGTCAGATACATCACATGATCACACTGACAGAACCACAGGCACATAGACACAGGCAACAGAGCATGCACAATGTCGGCACTAGTACAGTGTATATCCACCTTTCGCAGCAATGCAGGCTGCTATTCTCCCATGGAGACGATCGTAGAGATGCTGGATGTAGTCCTGTGGAACGGCTTGCCATGCCATTTCCACCTGGCGCCTCAGTTGGACCAGCGTTCGTGCTGGACGTGCAGACCGCGTGAGACGACGCTTCATCCAGTCCCAAACATGCTCAATGGGGGACAGATCCGGAGATCTTGCTGGCCAGGGTAGTTGACTTACACCTTCTAGAGCACGTTGGGTGGCACGGGATACATGCGGACATGCATTGTCCTGTTGGAACAGCAAGTTCCCTTGCCGGTCTAGGAATGGTAGAACGATGGGTTCGATGACGGTTTGGATGTACCGTGCACTATTCAGTGTCCCCTCGACGATCACCAGTGGTGTACGGCCAGTGTAGGAGATCGCTCCCCACACCATGATGCCGGGTGTTGGCCCTGTGTGCCTCGGTCGTATGCAGTCCTGATTGTGGCGCTCACCTGCACGGCGCCAAACACGCATACGACCATCATTGGCACCAAGGCAGAAGCGACTCTCATCGCTGAAGACGACACGTCTCCATTCGTCCCTCCATTCACGTCTGTCGCGACACCACTGGAGGCGGGCTGGACGATGTTGGGGCGTGAGCGGAAGACGGCCTAACGGTGTGCGGGACCGTAGCCCAGCTTCATGGAGACGGTTGCGAATGGTCCTCGCCGATACCCCAGGAGCAACAGTGTCCCTAATTTGCTGGGAAGTGGCGGTGCGGTCCCCTACGGCACTGCGTAGGATCCTACTGTCTTGGCGTGCATCCGTGCGTCGCTGCGGTCCGGTCCCAGGTCGACGGGCACGTGCACCTTCCGCCGACCACTGGCGACAACATCGATGTACTGTGGAGACCTCACGCCCCACGTGTTGAGCAATTCGGCGGTACATCCACCCGGCCTCCCGCATGCCCACTATACGCCCTCGCTCAAAGTCCGTCAACTGCACATACGGTTCACGTCCACACTGTCGCGGCATGCTACCAGTGTTAAAGACTGCGATGGAGCTCCGTATGCCACGGCAAACTGGCTGACACTGACGGCGGCGGTGCACAAATGCTGCGCAGCTAGCGCCATTCGACGGCCAACACCGCGGTTCCTGGTGTGTCCGCTGTGCCGTGCGTGTGATCATTGCTTGTACAGCCCTCTCGCAGTGTCCGGAGCAAGTATGGTGGGTCTGACACACCGGTGTCAATGTGTTCTTTTTTCCATTTCCAGGAGTGTATGTTTTAGATGGAAGCTATCGTTGTTAGTTATCCTGTTTGGGGATTCTTGTGGACGGTAATTATCAGCCGTGCTGGTATTCAGAGGTGCAGAGAAGAATTCATTTAATTCGTTAGCTGACACATGAAAAGTAGTTTCCGATTTTGCCTTTCCGACCCCCAAGCTACGGAGATTCTTCCATAGAGTCGTGGGCGTCAGATCGCTGCATACAAGGGAGCGAGCGTGTCTGATTTTAGCATTGCGAATGCATTGTTTCACTCTGTTCCGTAGCTTTCTGTATTCTTCGAAACGCTCGGGTTTCGGATCTGCCTTGAAACGCCTGTGGGCAGCATCCCTATTAGTCATCATTTGACGTAATTCAGCTGTCAGCCATGGAGCAGGAGATTTTCTTACACGGATTGTGCGCACAGGTGCATGTTTGTCATAGAGGGCAGTGAGTTTATCACAAAGTTCATTAATTTTGCCGTCGATTGTAGGTTCTCTGATTATTTGATGCCATGAGATTTCTGAGCAATCGCCTGTTAGAGCGTCAAGGTCAATACGTTTCATGTTCCTACAAGTTATGTAACGCGATTTGATCCTTGGAGGCTGGATAGAGTAGGCCAGGAATATTACATCATGTGCTGAGAGGCCAGGGGCCGATGTTTGACCAACATCTCTTACTTTGTCAGTCTGTTTCGTTGCGATTACGTCTATAAGAGTATGACTGTGCGCCGTATGGTGTGTAGGTTGTAATGGAAGAATGTTCATGCTATTGCAACTAAACAATCTTCTTAGGTTTATTGCGGAGGGAGTGTCTCTTAGCAGGTCTATGTTCAAGTCACCCATTACGATGACATGTTCGTATTGACACTGGAGTGAATGTAATTCCGACTGGAAGGAACTCATTGAGTTTATTTTTGGCGGCTTGTACACGACGCCAGTCAAGAATTTCCGACTTTGTATATTTATTTCAATGAACATGAATTCAGCCTCTTCTTCTTCAGCAGGATTTGACGTACATAAGACTCGCTTTGAGATCTGTTCGTATATATCTGTCTGCCCTAAGAAATGTGTACCCTGGGAGATGAATAGATGCAGAGGATATGTGTGGTTTCAACCACGTTTCGGATAAGAGGATTACGTGGTAGTTTAGTTGGTTGAAGAGGAGGCTAAGTTCTTCGTAATGTGCAGGTAAAGACTGGATGTTGCAGTGAGCTGCTAAAAGCTCTGACGCGTTCCGCTGAGCAGTAGAGTGGCAGACTGGTTTGTACCTTTGTTAGGCACTACCTGCCGAGAGGGGCACTGGCCGGTGCTTCCGCCAAGTGACATAGCACAGGGGTAACCGAGATTTTGCGCGCCCTGTTTGTGACTCCGCGAGTGCCGAAAGAAAGGCGACTGCAAGAGATTTCCTGAGGTTGCGGGAGTATAGAAAATGGATTAGTGGTATTCGGTGCAAGGAGAATATGACCAAAATAGTGACGGCTGTGTGTCACTGTGTATCCTATGTCGTAAGAGGAGAAATGTAATTAGCGTATTTGAAACAGGTTAGGGTGGAAATAAGGGAAAGGGGAGTGATTTAAGAGGCCGATGCTGCCAGCCGAGAGAAGTAAGCTTAATAATTAATAGATTATCGTAGGAAGCTAGAATTAAATTGAAATTTACTAAAGTGATACTGGTAGTGATTATTGTAGGAAGCTACAATTAGATTGAAATTTTCTAAAGTGATACCGATGGTGATTTTTGTTATGAACAATTTAAACCGAAGAGATGGGTAATTAATGAACTAAAGGAGAGACTAATAAATGCAATAGAACTATTACAGAATGGAAGAGAATAAACTGAGAAAATGAAAAAAGTATTAGCAGTAACTAAAATTAAGTAATGGTTAGAGCTACAGAGACAAAAAAATAGTGAAAAGTTGATACAGTTACAAAAACAATTAGTTGAAGGTACAAATATGGGTATAATTGAAAAGTTAATACAATTACAAGACTATATCTGAGTGTAGGGCTGTTACAATTTGCAAATGGTGTTAAGTTTGCACTTTTGGCTCGAGTAGCTTCACTTAATACTATTCAGTTCTGTCATGTTTGTGACTGTCTTCTTTCCAGCTGCTGTCTTAATGATTACTCTGCTATCCTGAGTCCACACATTCTCAAGACCGAAATGGGATATGGCACTGTTTAAAATCTTTAGCCGTTCGTGTGTCAGATCTTCCCTTATTGTAAGTCCTGTCCTTGCTAACTTCTTCTTCTGGGTAAAGATCTCTGCCCTTTTTCGGTACGAGACGAATTTAATTATTATTGGACGAGGTTTGGTAGCACCTGGTAGTTTTCGTCCCACCCGATGGCTCCTGTCAATGTCTGCCTTGGTCACTTCAACACCTAATTTTTCACGCGCAACCTCTATAAGCAGGTTGTCTGTGTCTCCTTCCTTATTTTCTGCTACTCCAAACAGTCGTAGACTATTTCGCCTTTGGTACTGTTCTAGCTCGTCTGTTGCGGCAGATAGTTTCACTTCCAACTCTCGTGTCTTTTTCTCGTATTCAGACACAGACTTTTTTAGTGCTGTCATTTCGGCAGTATTGGCCTCAACAGTTTCACGCATTTTGTCCAATACTGCTGCCGTTACAGTATCTGATATAGTGCCTGCTATCAGATCGAGATTGTTTTTGTCGCGAAGCGCAGCGTTTACCTCAGAGCGGACCAGCTCTGCTATACCGGGAGCCGCGGCCGCACCTTCCGCCAAGAGCAGACCCGCCGCACCTGCGGCTTCCCCGCTGCTGCACGCGCTGCTGTTGACTCTTCTGTTTACCATTTTCTCGAAGATATTGGCGGAGCACAGAAAAAAATAGCACTACTACACAGAACACTGTTGTTTACACGATTTCCACTTGTACTAGACCACACCACCTGCGAGAACACCTTAGAAATCAACTAAATTTCGCGAGCCGAACTTAACACGTGTTTCATTGCAGCCGCCATGACACAATTAGCAGCAACAGATTTGATGGGACCTTTGCCAAGAACAAGAAGAGGATATACTTACGTTTTACTGTTTGTTGAACTAACGTCCAAATACGTTACCTTTACGGCACTGAAGAGGGCGACAGGACGAACTGTATCACGAGCCCTAATCCGGGATTTCTTACCACAGGTTGGTCATGTGAGTAGAATAATTTCTGATAACGGGCCACAGTTTAAGTCAAAAACATGGAGGGAGACGTTGCGTCGATGTAAAATTGATCCCATTTTCATATCTTCACACCATCCGAGCTCGAATGCTGCAGAACGGGTTATTAAGGAACTCGGAAACTTGTGCCGGTTGTACTGTAACAAACAGCACACGACGTGGGACGTTTTCCTTAAAGACTTCCAGGAGGTGATCAATGAGGTACCCCATGGGATAACAAAATTGGCACCCATTACAGTACTGAAAAACCGGATTCCTAAGGACTTAATAACCGAAGTTGTAAACTTCCCACCAAGGGCGCGAACGCAGCACCGAGCCATAGTGGATTTGGCTCTCAAAAGGATACGGGCTGCAGCAGAGGTCAGGAAGAGACTTGCCGACAGGGGAGCTCGTCTACGACACTTCCAAATTGGACAAATGGTGCTCGTGAAGTCTTTCCGACTCTCTAACAGACAAAAAATAAAATGCCAAAAATTCTATTCTGTTTACAACGGCCTGTACCATATAAGGAGAGCAGGTCACCACAATGCTTATGAATAGGAGACGCTGAATGGAAAGAAGTCCATAGGATTCCACCACATCTCTCACATAAAGGAGTTCGTGGAATAGTAGTAGTATAAGTGGTGTACTCAGTAGAATGGGCAAATACATGAACCTTGCTATAGTAGTGGTGTAAGTGGTGTGCATAGTAGAATAGGCAAATATATAAACCTTTCTTCGGGGAACAATAATCGTTGCATTAATAGATTAAGATTGCTAAAGTATTAACACGCTGCGTTTTCTCGCATAATAATTTACTGCTGCTATCCTTTTTTGTTTAAGTTCGCGACTTCCAATGTCGATGGAGTAGGAGACACTACCTTTCCATGAGCAACGTTTTTGTCCTTTCCTGTCTGGTGTCCATGTTGAGGGATAATGATGAGTGAGGAGATGTCGCACAAACGGGCGCATACAAGAACGTGCTCTTAGAAGCGTTCTGAGAAGTCGTAATACGCTCCATAGCGGCCACAACCAGTTCGTGAGACGTTCATACCAATGCTTGCAGGCACGCGTCAGAGCACTGCGAGATTGTGGTATATTGCGTGATTTCGAGGATGAATATGGGCAGTATAGTTTTTACAGTGATGCGCCAGCGTCGTTGTCTTGTAAGTCGGTGTGAACCTGTGAGCGTTTGACTCCAATGGTGCCCTAGACGGTAGAAATGCGGGCATAAAACTACCATGCCAATGTGCTGGTTGGGGATTTAGCTTGCTGCTTGTGACTGTTACAGATGAATAACCAAGGAATTATACTTGGATACTGGTGACATACTGTGTAGCTGGTGCGTGGTGGGCGACGGGATCCTCAACAGGAACCAGTCCTGGCTTGGTCATATTACATTGCCTCTGGAAAGGGGCGCTTTGATCGCGAAAACCACATCACATAGAAAAAGAAGTTGCAACTATAAATTTATTCTCTTGTATAGCCATGGCTAACCCAGTCTCTGGAGTTTCAGTGAGGCGTAGTGAGAACTCGGAGGCTATGTCGTACGGCGCGCACATCACTGTCGTCAATAGCGGCGAGCAGCGAGACATCTCAGCGTAACGGGAATTATGTAAGAGGGTTGTATAAGGTAAAAGAGAGAGAGGAGAGAGAGAGAGAGAGAGAGATTACCATATACTAGGATAAGTTAAACTTTAGGATTTAACAATAACTAGATCCTTAATATTGTGGTGGTTTTCTACCACAAGTGTTTGGCGCGCGCCTGTTGGGATGCTATTTTTCAGGTCACCAAACCACAGACCCGAGATGGAGGGACGACGGGCGAGCGAAAGCAGAATAGTTGCATGTTCTTTATAGCACAGTAAAACTTCGACCTGCATAACAACATAATTTAATCAAAAGACATAGAATGTAGGTCGTTGGCAAATGGTAGTTAATTCTTGAGCATGTCTACTGTCGATCTATATAATTAATAGTAATATTAGTGCGGGCCCGCACATTTTGTTGTTCATCCAATACATAGCATCAGTTGTCACACATCATGTACAGTATGGAGATCGTGATTTACACAAATATATAGATAAATTATTTCCATGTCTAGATTAGATACACCAAGATTTTTTATAATGATAGCCATGGATTAATAACTATAAAATTAAAATAAGAATGTCTGAAATGACAGACCATCAATGTGTCATTATGTAAATTTGTTATAACATAGAAGGTCATGGGAAAAAGTTAGGCATAAGATTTTTGTCAGAAGTGTGCAGATGACGGGAATCGTGGCAATGCACAGGCCGGCAGGAGCAAAAAAAACAAGAGGTCATCGGCTATCTGCAAGAAGGGGAGCGTCAGCGCGCCACCTGACGAAAAGGGTGCGGCAGCGTCCTGTCCTACAAGCTGACAGTCACCGGGCCGTATACCTGAGGGATTACGCGGCAGACAGCCCTCGCCGGGCCACAAGCGAAAGTGTGGCTGGCCGTTGACACAGGCGACCAGCACGCAACAGCCAGCTAGCTCTCCGGACGCGGCAGCCGTTTGGAGGGATTCCCTGCGGCAGACCACGTTGTCAGAACCTGCGCCTCATGTGCCTCAGGACAGAAAGGGACGCTATATAATCACCTATTTGAGTGTTTACAACTCACTAGCATTGGCCGATCTGCATACACAAATCAGTATCATGCCACAAACTCTAACAAATGAATTGTCTCATTTCTAACTTCTTCTCTCACTTAGAGAGCAGTTGTAGCAATCGTCACTCCTAGTTCGATCCTGTATGGATGACCTCACACACTTGTGGAGTCACTCCACGTGCCCTCATCCCTCGTCGAACTGCAATATTGGGAAACGTAAAGTACTGTGCAGGGAGAGAAGAGACCTGGACTAGTGATGCATCCCAACTAGTAGAACTGAGAGACATTTAATCGACATGAGGAGAACCTATGTCTTCCTACCGTACTGCCGTGATCATATGCATGGGTGTTGCTGCAATCTCAACAGCGTACTGCAGATGCTCCAGCAGACCCTATTGCTGTTGCAACAACTTAGCAACAACACCTGACGTTTAGCCCTATGTGATGTCGGTACTGTGGCCCCATCCCAAAAGCCCCCCTCCGATGCTCAAGACATGGAACCACGTGCATCAATGCATATGACTCAACATACCAACCCCCTCAGAGAAACTAACGAATTTGTGAAGTGCTTCGAATATTTCTAACAATGTGATTTAGTGCCTCATTCTCAGTACAGTCGTGAACATTGTGCAATGAGCAAGCACAACTTGACGCCCCATGAACCTTGTTTTTTTTCTTAAATTTCTTTCTCTAGTGTTGTTTTTGTAATGTATGTTATACCTAGTATGTGTTTGTGTTTTACACTGTAATTCTTATGTAAGTGATAGAGTAGGGCGCACAAATTACAAATTACTGTATTGCTCTCCACACCATGTTGTTTTTTTTTTTGTATTTTGTATTTATTCTTGTGTGTATGCAAACAGTGTGCCTGAAGTCTCCATAAACTCAAGCAGATACCACCACCACTGTCATTGTGAATGGACCATCAGTTCAGGGAACATTTTCTAACGTTATTCTTGCTGCAGGGAGACAGAATGAATCGGAGGTTGTAATTAGATTCTGAACGCTCACAAAGAGATTGTTAACTTAAATAGTATCACGTATGAGTGAGTTCAGGTTAGTTTAATGATTGAAATTGTCGTAACATCTTGGGAATTTAATTGCGGAGCACTCCAACTCTGATTGTAAAGAAGAAACTGCTCCATATTTGGCTCACATGCCTGGGCCATATTTAGAGCGTGAATGTCTGTGTGAATCGGTGTTTGGAAGGGGCTCCCTGGGTATGGATGTGTGACTTGAGTGTTAGAGTTCCATATTAAGAAGGTGAAGTTGGCTACATCATAAATAATCCTCCTTCTATGAGCTGCATTTTTTAGTTGCAGTGATTTTTTTTTGTAGAGTGCGGCATTTGGAGACAGTTTGCAAGATTGTTCTTGGGCGATTGACTTGCTCCTAAGTGAGCCAACCGCTCACCAATTACAATCTAAAATGGCGTAGTGGCTATGAGAGGTGGCATGAACCCCCTCTCATATTTCTATCTTACGATTTTCCTCTCTAATTGCATGTGGTGAAAAGTTGCTATTCCTTCACACGCGGACTTCCCACGCAGCGTCTCTCGTCACCCGGGTGGTCCGGTGACAGGCGGGCTCTGCTGATCTTGAAAGGGTAAGCCGACAGGTGTGTGGGAGTCGAGTGAATGCTTTCCAGACGCCGACATTGTAGAATAGCGGCGGAGACACGCTCGCAGGGGCTGAAGTAGCGGATGGGCTAGAGGTTCCGTTACTTCGCAGAAACTTTGCGAAAACACTTTCTGGCAGGCTACCAGCGAGGCGTGGGAATGACTTGTGTACCCAGGCAGTTTTGGCAGGCAAATTCCCACGCTTTCTGCACAATCGTAACTGTGATTGGCTTGCTCAGGGCATAGCTCCATGACGTAGCAAAATCGGCGCAGAAATTGGCGCCAAGAATCTCCATTGGTGGAATGGTAGTACTCCGGCAATAGAGTGGAATTTTCTGCCGGTTTTTGAGTTGCTGATTGGAACGGTTAACCATGGCCACTGTCGTGGGGGCGGGAATGTTCTGTGTTGGGTTTGTACGGGTGCTCTTGTGGGGAGTCGGCTCTCGCCTTTCGGTCGGAGTAGGTTACAAGACTGCACTCTCGTTGCTCTGGCCAGCCTGCCTTCCGTTGGCTGTCTAATATACTTTTATTTAATTTTAACTGTTTGACGAAGTTGCTGAAGTTTCGACTTCAACGTAACTTTCCGAGTACAGTTGGCAATTGAGCGTTCTGCATACAAGAGGCCTATGTTGCCTGTCTTGAGCAGTTTTGGCTAAAGTTGACTATATCGGAGTTACTGGGTGACTTCGCTTGTTAAAATCAATCACTGTACCGTCAGTGATTGTGTGGCGAGTCTTCTTCATATCCCTGAGAGGCGCATTTGTATTTAGTCTGGAACAAGCAGGCCAGGATAATTTGTTTCGGGCTATACTCGTGACATTATCATCACCACTACGGGACGTCGAAGCAACCAGCCATCACCTCTGGTATGCCAGATCATGTCCGTGCGGTTAAGAAGACAGCTTGGTAATGTACGTCCTAACTTTGATCTGACTTGGGTGTTCATTGTCTGAGTTCTCACTAATGTAGTAGCAATTAATGCTGGGTTGGCTGTGTGTCTCTCTTAAGTCTTGAGTTGCAAGGAATTGGCTCCACATACAACTTCGTCATAAATCTCACAATCTAGTTTAGGGACAACTTCACCTTTACAGCATTTATATGAGTATCCAATTTGAGCGAATTTGATGTACTGTAAATGTTTCATGTGATTTTGATTATTATTTTGAGTTATAATAAATCATATTGTTATTTTGGACAGAACTTTCATTCTGTTAATCGGTAGAGCAACCCTATCATTTCTCACTACGTTAATGAAACTTTCCTTTGTTTAACTTATTTATCAAATGAAATTATTGCAGGTGCCAAACTCTTTTCTACTCCACTTTCAGGGTTGACTACAGTCAGTTCGCTTTTTTTTTAATCCATGTGCAACAGCAAAAGTCGAGTTAGAATAGGGGGGGGGGCTTAGAGCATCATTTACATATGTAGATTCTAGAGTATTTTGTGTTAAATACACTGCTAGCCCCGGCACCTCGCAAGTTTAAGACTCACTTTCGCGGCCATCGTGATACTGAACAAAGATCTCCAATCGTAACTGACAGTTTTTAGGACTGGCACTGACATAGAACCGGATATCGTCAGGGTGTAAGTGACAGGAGAGTGAAGTACATATAAAAAAATGTCATTCATACAGAGCGAGAAAAGCGATGGTCCAGTGAATGAACCTTGGCCGTCCGTAGAGCACATGTTTACGTGATGACGTCTCTGATCCGTTGGTGTCGAACCACAGTGTTGCATTGTTTGAGAATTTCGGCTGTTACGCGTTAATAAATAATATATTGAAATCAGTGGTTTAAAAAGTCTTGAAAAAATCGATTAGTTTTATGACGCTTGCTTCGTGTCTAGCCGCGGCAGGTTGGTGAGGTCATTCACCTTGGTTAATGGAGCTTTGTGTTTTCTGAAGCCTGGCTGATATATATCGCAGACGTTATCAGTTACTGTACAAGGTAATTCTTTATTCGTGAATAGTGTGTACTGTGTATTATACCGGGGACCTATAAACGACGGAGAGACTTCATCCTTCCCTAGCCCTCAGTGGTTCACAACCCAAGGTCACAGCAGTCCACCCAACCCACCGCCGCCCCACACCGAACCCAGCGTTATGTCCCCCCCCTCCCCACCCCCCTGGCCCCCGGGAACGTCTCATACCAAAACAACCAACACCAAACGAGTGTAACCCCAAATGTTTGCGTGGTACTGTAATTATGGTGTACGCGTATGTGGAGACAGTGTTTGTGCAGCAATCGCCGACATACTGCCTTAAAAACCATCCACAGACTGGCCGGCATACCGGACCTCTACACTAATCCTCCGGGCGGATTCGTGCCAGGGACCGGCATGCCTTCCCGCTCGGGAAGCAGAGCTCAGAGACCGAGTGGCTAGCCGGGCGGGGTCATCAACAGTGAACTCAAAGGCCTTAGACTTAGCAGGTAAACGCTGATAGATCTGTAGCCACCTGGTGATTTTAGGTTAACGTCCTTGGGTATTGGCTGAATTAGGCTTTGCTTTCAATCAGTAAAATGTGGTACCACTTTCAAGAGAGACACTGGTCTGTGAGAACTGGGATATCATCAACATTTCTAATCAAACCTACCCGTCCGTCGAGAAATATCCGAGACTAATTTTATTCCTAGCGTATAAGCAATGTCAGCCTCAGTAACTACGGTGGCAGCTTGAAGTAAAAACTGTAAACAACAGATGTGCATTCTTCTGGTGAGTTGTGAGCGGGAAGTCTTAAGTAAGGGGTGCGTAGCCGTAATGTGTTAACGTTACTGCGTCAAAAATCGCAATGGAACAACACCTCTAGGTAAGGAGTTCAAGACCTTCTTTAGAATGCTTTTAAGAAGAGAAAAATGGGCGCAAATTTTGTTCCACGCGCCTTGATTCCCGAACAGAAACGACGAGCTATGTTCAAACGTACCTAAGTTTTGTATTTTAATTTAAAAAACCTACCTGTTACCAACTGTTCGTCTAAAATTGTGAGCCATATGTTTGTGACTATTACAGCGCCATCTATCACAAAGCGAAAAAAGTGGTCCAACTAAAACATTCATATTTATTTACGTACTACACGAATATGCAATAAAAATGGGGGTTCCTATTTTTTAAAAAAACGCAGTTGATATCCGTTTGACCTATGGCTGCGCCATCTAGTGGGCCAACCATAGCGCCTTCTGGTTTCCCCCTTTAAGCTAGACGAGTTTCGTTCTTTGTAGTTTTTTCGTTTGATGCTTATTTCGTGAGATATTTGGCCCGGTGACTATCAATGGACCATCCTATATACGAAAATGGGGGACCACTTCCGTGAAGGCAAATTGAAATGTTTGTTTGCCAATTCACAAATAGTTTTTGTTGTTCTTTATGTCGTCACGGTACAGCTCACGAAGCAAATTGTGGTGCACACTTCGAGCTTTTCTTCTCAATATGGACGGCACAGTTTCACCCACAGTTGTTTCCATTTCTCTTTTTTTTATCAAGTAATGTGCTCGCCACAAACATATAGCTGCTCTAAAGGCAATTACTGTTCGGCTCCCATTTCCAAACAACTCTAGCAAAAAATTCTAAGATCGTCTAATAACTCCAGTGAAGTACTTTGCTCAAAAATGTTCTCCGAAATCTTTGACAAAGATCTTTCACAGTGCAATACAGGCTTCAGGCCTTAGGTGTTTGTGTATCACTACGCTGATGACGTCACACAGACATGCGGTCAGCTCTGTATTCAACGTAGGCCACTGACAAGGGGAAGGCCTCAGACACGGCCCAACGATTCGGCTCAGATTTGGCAGGTTGCTTGTGTACAACCTAAAACGAAGGAATCTAAGATATTTTGGGTCAACACCCCCGCGTTTTTGAGAAAATCACCCCTAAAGGTTATGACGAGAAATCGACTCAAAATTGGCGGGCTTGATAGATAATCGTAAATAGAGCATTTTTCATCATCAGGTATGGGGTCCGAAAACGCATACTTTTCCAGAAACCGAGGTAAGAAACTTTACAACTGTACTCACATGGTAAGAGCTTTTCGCCGACAGCAGAGATAGCGCAACGGCCAAGGTAACTGGCTGGGAATGGGAGAACCTGGGTTCGAAACTCGAAGGAAGATAGTGGGTGTTGTTCGTTCCGTTTGCGTTTTTCCATATCTCAATTGATAGGGATAGGAGGGTTATAAGGTAAGTAAATCAATAAGGAATGATAATAATAAGGTAGGCAAACTAATTTCCCAAACGCCGTGAGTTAGTAAAGTATTAAATTTTTAAGCCTTGTCACATGAAAACAACTCGGAGTGCTGCGAATTCCTCACGAGGAATCACAGATAGCCAACCGTCGCTTGTTTACAGCGAGGCACGGGACAGAATTCACGCGGAGAGAGTTATGTTGTCCCGGTTGCCCCTTCGTCATATCATAGTTGTGAACCTGGAAGAGTGAAGGTGTCCAGCACCAGCCTTATAAAACTCAATCGGAAAGAGTTGTTTTCCGTCATTAGGCTGCCGCGAACCTGGCAGATACATGTAGTGATTTTTCCATCGTTAATGCGCCGAATGAAATACGTTTTGTGAATGAATACAGTGTTCTTCCGTAAGTAACATATGGCGAGTACTGTATGTAGTTTGTAGTAATTAGTTCGCCTGTTTATGCCGTAGTAACTAGTTATAGATTGTTGTGGCACATCTTTCAGGTGCATAATCTGAATAATGGAGGATGTACACCCTTCGACAAGCGCTGTACCATGTGGGTACAGAATTGTCAGTTGTAAAAGTTTCTTTCCTCGATTTTTGGAAAAGTTTGCGTTTGCGGACCCCATACCTGATGATGAAAATGCTTTATTTAAAATTATCTATCAATCCCTCTAATTTTGAGTCGACTGCTCTTCATAACTTTTAGGCTGTACACAAGCGACCTGCCAAATTTGAGCCGAATCGGTGGGCCGTGTCTGAGGCCTTCCCCTTGTGAGTCCGCGCCGTGACGTCATAAGATTGGACCAGCTCCACGGCCACGTCGCGTTTCACGTCCAGCGTGAGGCTCGGCTGCAGGCGGCTCTGGTCCCCTCGATCGGCCTGCGGGTATCGGCGGCGACGCAGCGCAGCGCAGCCGGCACGCACGCACGCACGCATGCTGCTCACGGCCGCCCGTGCGAATAGCGTGCGAGGCAGCAGCGGCGGCTGCGGCGGCACTTGCCCGCGCCCTGCCCGGCACTCGTAAATCACGGCTGGCGCTCTGCCGGCGCCGCACGCGAACCGCGCTACCTCCGCCCCCCCCCCCCCACCCGCCTACTTCCCCCCCCTCACCCGCCTCTTGAGCTTCCCACTACTCACCTCACACGGGAGAGGCTCCGTCCGGCCGACACGTAGCGCGCGCGGGGAATTCTTCAGAGGTATACGTACAACGCTGGTCCCCAGCGGGGTACTAATGTTTTTCTGGAAACTTGTACAGTAGCGGGTGGTAACGCCACGATTACTCGTACACGCGTACAGTACAATCGGGCATACCGCGATCATCCTCATCCTCATCCTCATCATCATTGTCTTTAAAGGTTAAGCTTTCCGAATCTACTCCTTCTTCAAGGAAAAATTGTCTTTCCCGGAAAATCATGCCGGTCTGTCGTAGGTGATTGTATTGTATTCTAAATTTCCGTTCACCTCCCCATCCAAGATAAAATCCCACGTTCTCCATATCAAAAAACATACAGCCCTGTCACAAATTTCGTTTGATACTCAGTATGACCGATGGAAAAGAAAGTTGAGGATATGTTAGCTGATTATTATTACGGCTTTAGCAAATGAAAAGAAACTAGAAAGGAAATCACGATGATGTGAAAGTAAAATAGTGAAAGGTGTTCGAAATCCTCATTACTTTTGCTATACATAAGCTACGAAACATGAAATAAATATCTTCAATATGGAATTAAAAAAAAAAAAAACACACACATAAATCTTGATACATGAATCCTTTCTCGCCTGTTCATCTTCTGAGTAAAGTATGGTAAAACTGAAATATGAAACAGATATATTTAACTTCATTGTACTCACAAGTAGGAGTGGCAAAAAAGTTTTAAAGACTTAAAGGTTTACTTCATTTATGGTTACAAATCTTTTAATATTAATTTAGGCTTTCCTTTCTCTCCGTTTTGTAGCTTCTGAAGATGGTCAATGCCCGCCAAAACCGATTATGAATGTGTCACATAATATGACTGAGACGGGATGAAAAGAAGTTCACAGATTTTTCTTCCAGAGATTATTCTTCGATATACGTCATACATTCCGTGGTCCTACTGGCTATACTTCAAAGATAGACGCGTGAAAACTCTTTCTAGAATCCCCCACTACAACACACAGACATACAAACACAGAGAATAAGAGAACAGAAAGAGATACACGAAAATAAGATAGTTACACCAAGTGAACAAACAATGTTACGATAAAATCGCTACAGTCTGGAACCGCGCGACCGCTACGGTTGCAGGTTCGAATCCTGATTCGGGCATGGATGTGTGTGATGTCCATAGGTAAGTTAGGTTTAAGTAGTTCTAAGTTCTAGGGGACTGATGACCTCAGTTGTTAAGTCCCATAGTCTTCAGAGCCATTTGAATCGTTTTTGATAAAATCGCTCAAAATTCTCGCACGATAAATCTACACAGTTCTTATCATCAAAGTGGTTAATAGTTTCACAGCGCTAATCTTACTAGAAACAAAGTATCAAAACGTCAAAACCAAAAGATCCCGAATGAATATCTTTGTATTTTTCAGAAGCGAAGTAACACTGCGATTTGTAGCCTGTGGTTACATGAAAACCAGATTTTCACTGTTTTATTCTTCTCAAAATTACGGTGTGACCTATTCGGAATCAATACGTATCGCGTGAAACACAAAACTGTCTTATTACAGATCGTATCCACTGAATATGGTCTTATGTAAAAGCCAAAACGCGCCTCGAACGGAAATAAATATAAGTGCTGTCATCCTTTGCATATTCTATGTTCAATATCCCCTGTTACACGTAATTGGTACGGGTCCCCCATACTTGAGCAGTATTCTAGCACGGGTTGCACTAGTGTTTTGTAAACAACTCCTTTGTACACTGAGTGCATCGGTGCTCTATCCTACCACTGAAAGGAAGTTTACGTCTGATATATATCTACGACAGAGCCTAAGTGGTCCATTTCAAATCCCTCAAAATCATTACACAGCCAGCTGCATGAGTTACTTCATTCACATCTTTTCGTTATGTGGAGTGCAAAATCGTATATGTCTGAACGTTTCAAGCAGATTACCGATGTTTGCAACAATTTGAAGCATTATCGTTGTAACCTGGAGACTTTTTGGAGACGTACAGAGCCCGTGGAGAATTCTCACAAGCCGTCGAGTCTCTTTACGTAGAAACAGAGTAAACTTATATTTCCAATCACAGATCCGTATTGATGAAGTAATCAGAAGTTCGATGATAGTAGCCATACACTTATAAATCAATTAATTGAAAAGTCGAAGAAATTAATTTGCCTATTTGCGCATTAAAATCAGTTTCCCCCATGCCAACTGAAACCACTAATTGCTTGCCTGGGTGGAGCAGTTTTCATGATCATCACTCATTTAGTTCTCAAAATATATAGAAGGCGAAAATCAGCAGAACTTCTGTGGCCGTTACTCTCAAATTCAAGGCACGGCAACGCCGGCGCGTAGGAGCACAGACCGAGCCAGCGTTCGGGGAACTGGCACCAGCACAGGGTCACCAACCTGAGCGCTGGGACGTCGAGATGTCCCCTCGACTGAAAGCAGTAGGTGCGGGTTGCTGTCACGTTGGCTACAGGGAAATTTCTCTACCGGCGGAATGCTCGTGGAAACTTTATCAATGTTTATTGATGCCATTACAGGATTTGTACCGCGAGCAACCAGCATTACGGTTCCACCAATGTTGCAGCGATGAGCTTTGTCACACTTTGGCTGTCTCTGTGTTTCGTATTACGTGACTCCTCATGGCTAACTGCTTTCGTTTGTGATTCTCAATTACCTAGATTTATCTCTGTTTTTCCGATTATAACTCTCTCTAGTAACTTATCACTGCTTCTCATTTGGTTCTACATGTGTTTTGTGGGCATTTATCTTGAGCCAAAGCAAGTCTGCAGTTCACCATACAGCCGGACTCAATCTCATTTTTTTGTGACAAGACTACCTCCGATTTATGCTTTTTTTATGAAGAATATAATAGGTTTAATAACTGTTCTGTGTCTGTTACTGTTCTGTAGCTATCCCCCTGAGCGCGTCATTAATCAAGTCATTTATCTTGCTTTCACGATCCAGGGAACAGAAGATTAGCAGGTGAGATCGTTATTATCTGTCGGTAGTGGAAACTGTGATAGGCAAAGCAGCTCATTTACATCCCACCAACATCTACACACTTGGCAACCCGATCTACATTACAACCCAACTGAACGAATGTGCAGCATTTAAAAATAATACATCACTATCGATATCTCCTAGGTGTTCGCTCCGATAGCTAAGTGGTCAGCTTGATGATTGCCGTCCTACGGGCCTGGGTTCGATTCCCGGCTGGGTCGGGGATTTTCTCCGCTGATGGACTGCGTGTTGTGTCGTCTTCATCATCATTTCATGCTTATCCGGGGCGCAGGTTGCCCTGTGTGGCGTCGAATATAATAAGACCTGCACCAAGGGCCGGCCAGGGTGGCCGAACGGTTCTAGGCGCTACAGTCTGGAACCGCGCGACCGATACGGTCACAGGATCGAATCCTGCCTCGGGCTTGGATGTGTGTGATGTCCTTAGGTTAGTTAGGTTTAAGTAGTTCTAAGTTCTAGGGGATTGATGACCTCAGAAGTTAAGTCCCATAATGCTCAGAGCCATTTTTTTTTTTTTTTTTTTTTTGCACCAAGGCGGCCGGACCTGCCCCGTAAGGGGCCTCCCGGCCAATGACGCCAAACGCTCATTTCCATCTCCTAGGTCATTACTACGCAACAGAAACACCAAGGATACAAGTACTCGTACATGCCTCAAGTTACTTCGACATCTGTCCACAATTCCCCATCCAAGATGAAATCCCACGTTCTCCGTATCAAGAAATCTACAGTCTTGTCACAAAGTTCGTTTGATACTCAGTATGACCGATGGAAAAGAAAGTTGAGGATATGTTAGTTGATTATTACTACGATTTTAGGAAATGAAAAGAAACTAGAAAGGAAATCACGATGATGTGAAAGTAAAAAGGTGAAAGATGTTCGAAATCCTCGTAACGTTGGATGAAAAAAGAAAGGATCAGGATTGGGATTAAAATTCGAGCATAAAGAAATCAGTGATAATGTTCGATGATGACACTGCTGTCTTCAGTTAGGGTTGCCATAATTCAAGGACGAAAATGAAGGACAAAATTCGGTGATTATAAAGATGTGGTTGAAACACGGACTGATATGTTGTGCAAGTGACCATTGGTTTGCATTTCAGTTGAATCTTCATCTTTACTTTACAGTGGTAATTATGAAGATGTGGTTGAAACCTGGGATCACACAATGTCCTTTCACCTTTCTCGTCAGCCAAATCTTCATGATTACCATAATTCAAACAGTAGTTCTGTCAGCAAAGAAGTAATTAACAAGGAAAAGTAATCCAAGCATTAATGGCGTCTATAAAGGAGTGGTCCATGATGAAGAAAATTAATTGTAATTGACATTAAATAACTTTTTAATTAAAGCACTGAACACAAATTCTTAACATGTACACAATCATGCTACTACAACTGATATATATATCTTTCACTTTATGCTTTAAACCACTCAGATTTATCGGAGCCCTGGATAGAGGAAAGAAACTCGCACCAATGCTGAATCAGTCTATGAAAATCTGTGCAATTTGTGTTTTTCATGTTATATTTGATTTGGAGCATTGCACTGACTGATGTTAAAGCTAGCCTGTTTCTTTCTTCTGTCCATTGTGCATTCACTAGGGAAAACACTCTATCCACATTGGCATTATGCCCTGGAATGGAGTAATAGTACTGCACAATAGCAAGCAGTTCTGAATACTGCTGTATAGAAACAAAATCCTCAAAAAATTTAATACACTTTTTATGAGGCATCATCTCCAAATTCTGGCTCTGAAGTGACACGGAATATCAACACAGGTTTCAACGGCTATCGTCAAGTTTGCAGGAGTTATGAAACACCTGATCTCTGACCAGTGGCAAAACATGGGTAAAATTTTTTTAAAATTCACTAGCCACTTTTTTCACGGACATTTTCCTCTTCGTTCAGGACACCCGTCTTCGAGCATCAAATCGCGGACTGTCCGCGAAATCCGCGACGTATGGCAACCCTATCCTCAGTGCACGTGAGGAAGAATTGCGGGACCTGATGGATCTAATAAACGGCCTAACGAGCAGACAGCGTAGACTGAAAGTAAGCCGAAGAAAGATGAAAGTAATTAGGAGTAGCAGATATGAGATTTGCGATAAACTTAACATCAAGTCTGGAAACCACGAGCGAATTCTCATAGCTTCTAGGAAAAATCGGAAAACGAGAGAATCAAATCGACTGAGGTGTGGTGTTATAGATAGTTGTTGAAAATTATGTGGGCTGATAAGATAAGGAATGGGGAGATTATCCGCAGAATCAGTGAAGAAAGGAATGTATGGAAAACGTTGACAAGCAGAAGGAACAGCGTGAGTGCAGGTTTGTTACGACATCAGAGGATAACTTCTATGGCACATGGTGCTAGAGGAATGTGTAGAAGGTGATAAATGTAAGGGAAGACAGAAACTGGAATACATCCAACAAGTAATGGGATAATTTTGCTACTGTGTGACGATAAGGTTGCCAACAAAGAGCATTTCGTGGATAGCTGTGTCAAACCAGCGATATGACCGGTAACTGAAAAAAAAAAAAAATCCAAGAGATGAAAGAAATCAGACTCTACGAGCTAATGGAAGATGGGTAGGTGAGCTTAAAAAATATGCCGGAGGGACGGGGTTAGAGAAGACTGACTTGTAAAAGTACAGACCACGCCTTCATCTAACACTCGGCAGCTAGCGATAGATGAAGAGGGTGCTCATTATGGTGTACTTCATACATTATATGGGAGTTTGAAAGCTACGGGCGGAATTAATTTTTAAGAATTATGTTTCGTCAGCATGCGTTGTAAGTGGGTTAGGTATCGGGGCATTCTAATATCAAAACCTTTATTTAGACATCACGCAAGGATTTACCCAATACTAGGAGACTGTTTTGTAGACATCAATAAAAATCATGAACGGGGAAAAAGTTTCATATGCATAACGTAGATGTATTATTCCATGTCTAGGTAAGCTATCAGACAAACTAGCCAATACACTGAAATCCCAAAACTATGAAACATTGTTTTATGTAAGAGGTACTAAAGCTAATCTCCTATTCAACAGCAAGGACAAAACAGATAAACTAAGCAACAGTGGGATCTACAAAATAACCTGCACTGACTGCAATAAACTGTACATTAGTCAAACGGGACGGGCCATATCCACAAGGGTGACTAAACATGAATGCAGCTGGAGATTAAATAAACCAGACTCCACCTTTGCTGAACATGTGCTCAAAGAAGGACACACACAGAAGTGCTACATATAGCCAACAAAGGCAGAAAACTCAGCCAACTAGAAGTACTTAAAATTAACACTTAGCCCTAATCCCCAGCTGGTTCTGAATGACCAATTGCAACTGAGCACATCACTACGCTTAAACTTTACACAATAAAGTAAACCTGCTACTAACCACTAAGTGTCCCAATAGGAAACAAATTCACACCCCAACATAAAGTAATATCCCTTTAGTGTTTAAATTCCTAACTGTCACTCAACTGGAACAATATAATATATATTAATGCGAAATTTTCTACTAACAAAATGAAACCCCCAAAGAAAACATCGCTGTTGTACAACCAACAATTAATATCCAGTACAACTACTCACAACAAATACCAAAAAATCGTAATTTTGTAATAATGTGTATTCTAAATAATTCTAATTGTTGTCATACATGGTACTGACAAACCATAATATGTGATTTATTATGTTAAAAACCAGTTTTACAGAAAAAAAAGACAAAAGACCCGTTTGACAATTCCAAAGACAATACCACAACTAAAGATCGTATGTAAGTGCATTGTATCTTAGTCCAAAATGTTTGGTACATAAGAACACAAGCTCCTTGTAAACACAAGCTCCTTATCTGGAGATGTCCTAATGAGCCAAAAACTGATTAATATAAATAAAAATCTTGAAAGGTCTCTGCTGGATTCCTTTCATGTTAATTTCTTAAATTTGTTGTCATTTACGGCATAAATTCCTTTTCTAAATTTACTGTGGCGGTTCTGACTATCTGGGAGGAGACTGAGTAGTGGAATGTGTTACTTTTGCACATAAAGAAGAACGATCTGTCACACTACTACACTTTAAAACACAGTTTATATGTAATTCATGTCACACAGTCTCATACGGAACCTACATCCGCTTTCTTTTATATACTGTATATGATAAGATACTGTCATCCCGCTTCACTTCTGTGTGAGAGGATGAGTGAGCAAATGTATTTCTAGTTGCATGCTTGAGGGTAGCTGACAAGCCTGTCTGCTAGAGAACAGTAGGACGAACGTCGGAACAGGTAGCTACGCTTTCTAAAAGCAGAGAGGTTTCTATTCTTAGTATGGTCCTGTCCGTCCTTTGTCATGTTGGTATAGGAGGATGCCCTTCTGGCCACTTCCGTTTGTATTTGTGAGCCACCCTCAGGAAGGGACCACAGCAGTCTGTCTGCGGCGAGCGTCTGAAGTGGTAAGATCTCTGGCTAAGCGCGTGTCTGCTAAGTCCGTAGGACAATGGATTTGTTAAGTTCAGCCTAACTGAAAATTTAATCACCTTTATTTCAGGTTTAGCTCTAAAATATCTAATGTTATCTTAAATTGCAACGCAGTGTAATTCGAGTGTGAAGTTCAGAATATATTCCGGTAGTCGCTTTGTCACTAATTTATGAGTAAAGTGGAACCACGTGTTGATCAGTAACTCTAACTAAGTTCATCAATCTTAAAAGCGAATGTGCGTGAGATTATAACGTCTCGTCTTGACAATATTTTTCAATATAGCAACTTTTCTTTATGTTCAACCCACGTGGTTTGTACTTTGTGAGACCAGTACCACGTGCTTATACAATTGTTTGACCCATCAGGTTAATAGTAAGACGATAGTAACCAGTTACAGGGTTTTCTTTTGTTAATTGCTTTTCGATCTATTTTAATTATCAAAATTATTGTGGAGTTACACTCTTTGTGTAAACCAAGTTGACCACGTAAAGCATTTGGTGTAATCGTCAAAGTATCCCTCAGCAATTCTTTTCGGGAAGATTTCACAGAGAGTTAATATGAATTTGGTGTACCAGTGTGTGGTAATACATGACAGACAGCATTGCGCTATGAACGTAACTTCTTTGGGTGAAAATTGAATCGTTTGGTTGTGGTTAATTTCCTCTTGCATATGTTTCAACGTTCTTCGTGTGTTATTTTATGAATGCAGTGTTGTATGTAGTCTCCCAATCTTGGCTCCCTATTTGATGTGTTCCGTAAGATTACAAACTCACATCTACACAATCCTAAATAAGGCACCAACTTAGTTATGACTCAAGTTTAATATGCTGAAATTTCAACGATCAATGTCCTAAATAAGGCACCAACTTAGTTATGACTCAAGTTTAATATGCTGAAATTTCAACGATCAATGTTAAAATAAATTTCCAAATATAAACTGATTTATTTCTTTTTATTTAAATTCTCTTATATATATATATATATATATATATATATATATATATATATATATATATATCACCGATTGTTGTATGACTATTAAAAGATTATAATTAATGTTAGTCTGGTTGGGAATTTGGTAAGCTAGACTGGGTACCTGGTGAAACAGTTGCTCAGTAATGCAAGGTTAACTTCCCCAGACAGCTCACAGCTTTTAAACCGCTTTATTGAACAACAGCATCGCTTACACGTCCAATTAAAGCAACAACCTTACACTTGGCGACCCTGTTCTGTGATTCCGCTAGCCTCTGGAATCTCTGAAACGTTAGATTGCGAGCGTTGTATAATCTTAATTTTTTTCCCTGCAGCGCTCAAACAACTTCTGCGTTGTTTCTGAGCAGACTTTCAAAAGATTCACGGCGTTGTTGAGCGGCGTTGTGTTGTTTGTCTTTTTTTGTTTTCTATATTTGTTTTTTTTATATGTATGTGTTTTTCTTCTCGCTTGTAAATTGCACTGACTTCGATCTAAGATATAAATTTGTTTTGCATGTAAAAAAGTGCATACTAGGTTGGGTACCTTTCGTGAGACTGTCGTAATTTTTGGGGGATACATATATTCTGATTAGTGTGTTGCATACAGGGTATAAATTGAACTAATGCAGACATGTAACCAAGCTAAAAGTAGGTGGTCCAATAACTTAAGCATCATGGACCAAGGGGATAGTTTGATTTCGAATATTAACGCGTCGGACGGTTCCGAAAATGCATTGGGGAATACTTCAGAGGAAATGCCAAACAGGACGAACGGGCTCACATCAGAGCCAGAAATTAATTTGTCTCCAACTAACCAAATTGATTTCGCAGAACTCAAGAAAGCCTTATTGCAATAAAATAAATAAAACGCAGAGAAATCTGAAAAATCGATCCGTGAGCTAGGCGAACAAATGACGCAGAAATCTGAAAAATCAATCCGCGATCTAGGCGAACAAATGACAGAGGAATCAGAAAAATCGATCCGTGAGCTAGGTGAACAAATGACGCAGAAATCTGAAAAATCGATCCGCGAGCTAGGCCAACAAATAGACGAAAAAATAATCCAGCATACAAATAAAGTCGACAAGTCGATGCGGAGAGTGTCCAATGATATCTCACATAGAATAAACAATCTGGCAAGTGAAATAAAAAGTGATATTATGAAAGAATTTGAACAAATCGATGGCCGTCTGCAAGCCTTAGAACAGGGCAAGCGGAGTTGCGATGCGGAATCTAAAGAGAGCGAAGAACAGCTACTTAGGAATTTCCAAGCGCTGAGAGAAGAATGCCAAAGAGAACACCAGCAGGTACACTCGAGGGTCCAAGAGGCGGAAACGCATTGTCCCACGTCCGTTAGCAACACAGTAGCGGACAACAGTCAAGCGATTAACGCACTGGAACAGCAAGTAGAACAATTGAAGCAGACTGGGGCGGAGGACAACAGACAAATACATGATAAGATTGCAGCATTAGCAGACATCGTAGGCACGATGAAGGTGACGGAAAGCGAGAACAATACTACACCGGTAGCGGCCGCAGAGACCGAAGAAGTGCTTTTGCTTCTTAGATTTCAGAAGGGACAGTTCGAACTGAACAGACGGCACAAAGCTGTAACAGGCGAATCACAAGAATGCGTGGCGCATCTGGAAAACCGCATGGCGTGTGATTACGAAATCGCCAATAGCACTAAAAATAGCCGTACGAACAGTGCAGAGAGTGACTCTGACCACAACGGAGATTTTGACGACAGGGAAGAATGTATTTTGAGGGGCAGACATGAGAAAAATAGAAACATTCAAAGGCCTTGCTGGGAGGAAATGCGGGGATTTGATTTCGAACATTTCCTTACGGTGAGAAAGTTTGAGATATTTCGAAATTCGCAAAAAGGAATACATCCACGAGCATGGCTCGAGCAATTTGAGTTCTGTATTACCCCCGACTGGGCAAGTTCACGTAAGACAGAATATATGTGTGGCTATTTGGAAGGCGAACCGGCGATTCGCATGAGGTCGGCAGCGCGTCACTGCAACTCCACTCGGGAGTTTCGACAAGCCTTTCTCTCCGCCTATTGGTCGGAAGCGGCACAAGATAGGGTCAAGCATGGCATAATTATGCTGCCAAATTTGAACCAGTCTGGTTTCGGGAGCCCAGCACGCCTATTCGATCACATGCTGCAGGCGAACCAATTTCTATACGATCCACACGGACCTGCTGAACTAATTAGGATATGCATCACCAAATTGCCGGTGCACTTGCGCCACGTCATTCTTGGGGGACGATGCAAAGAGGACGTGGAAACGTTTAAGACATTTCTTCAAGAGTTGGAATATAATACAGCAGAATGTCCCCCTAATCAGGCACAAAGTTATTACGGGGCACAGCAGCGCGATCGCAGTCGTGGCCGTAGTACTAATCAACGGCGTGACTGGTCGTCGCGACGCGAACGGAACAATTATCGGGACCGGCCGTATAGAAACTGGGGTAACAGTCGCGAAGACAGGTGGAACAACGGAAATGATGGAGGACGTGGACAAGATCGTGAACGCAACAGGTACGGCAACCATAATCGATACTACGGTGAACACAGTGGGAATAGGATTGTAGGCGGAGCACCACATGATGTTGAAATTCGGCCGGCCAACCCTAGACGTAATCCAGCAAATGGAAATGAACAAAACCGGCAATGACAAACGATCAGCGCAGAAGGCGCCCAATCGGAACAAATGAGCGACATGGCAAACGAGTACATATGGTATATAGAAAGGACAGTGATGAGTAGAGAGGACGGGGAAGAGAAACAATTGATTAGTTTACATTTGTGATAAATGCATTTTGAACAATATGTTGGTAAAAATAATGATAAAGATGTTTCTATGTGATTGATTGAAGTGATGTTTTTAATTTTTTTTCTTTCCTTGTGCAATTAGGATTTAGGTTGGTTCAAATGTGAATATAAAAGGTTTCTTTGTGAATGAGTGAAATGCTGTTTGTGGTTTTTTGTGTAAATTGAAAAGAGTCGCTCCTGAGAGAAGCAAGATCTGTGTTGAATTAATGTAAAACTCAGGGGAATATCCGATCTGTGGGTATTATGGGACTGGCAAACCAAGGTCCCCAGCTGTTAGTAGCCTTGTTTCCGATTTTCCGCTTTCAGTGCTACTATCTATCTATTACTATTCTATATCTGTCAGTATAAATGAGGATCTCTTACTATAGTGTGCGTGCTGTATGAATATTTTAAGATCGGAGAACGCTGAGAAAGGAATAAGTAAGTTTAGAATCTTGAAAACAGGTTGCAATAGTACGATTGTTTAACTATTGGCTTCCCAATATGCGATGATATGTTAATATTGATGATATATGTCTTTTTTGTTCTTTATAGCTGAGTATGTAAAGTGCTGTCTGTGGATGTCGTCAGTATATTGATTCGCTTCAAGGGCCCTGAAACAGTATTATGGCAGTCAAATATGAGCAGTTTTTCAGCAAATGGAGAATGGAACAGAAATATGGATCCTTTCTGTAGTCTTGATTGATGTTGAGCCAGAGCCTGAAAAATTATTCTGCGTTAATACTTGTCCTAGAAAAGCGACGTTTATGTGTTTTGCTGATGCTGTGAGCATTACAGCTTACTGTTTTCGCTGGTGCGGGATGCACTGCAGCCTATATGATTTGTACTGAGGAAATTTCCCTCTTGAAGGTAGAGGAAGATTAAATAATTTTGATTCTGGGACCGAAGGAAAGCTTGGTTTAATGTAATAAGGATGAAGCAAAACATTTGTCATTTAAACTACAGGAGGATTCCGATCTTTTGTGTCTGTTGTAAGTTCAATATGTTAAGATGAAACTTTTACAGAATAGAGGAGACCACAATTTTGCCATTCATTGAGAAATGAATCCAGAATAACCACCACAGGCGAAACAACTGATTTGGAAGGGAAAGGTAACTTAAAGAAGGAACGAAATGGGAGCAAAATAGGTAAGAATCTGTAGTATAATATGTATGAAAAAAAAGTTTTAACCTTCTCAGAGTGGTGATAACGTAATTTTAGATGAAATTTTCTTATTGTTTTATGTGTGAATATATGAGTATGATAAATGTATAACTGTGAGTCTCTTATCAGGTGTGTCAACTAGTATAAATGTTTTGACGTGTAAATAACCATTGTTCTTTTTACTGTGTATGTTTAAGGAAAGTTTCTCCATATTTATCATGTGACAAGACATGTGGCGAGCGTCAGGAAGAGGACGAATTAGAACAATGTTGTAGTGGTGTAAACACTTTGTTGAAGTAGCATTGTAGTAGCTTGTTGGATTAACTAGTAGTGGATAGAAGTAGAATTTTGAGTAATACATGTTTATGGGTAGTTAGTTTGTAGTATAGACAACAGGTGTGCATGTGTGTGTGTGTGTGTGTGTGTGTGTGTGTGTGTAAATAACATGTGAACCCTATGCTGCCCTGACCTATACTTGCACAAGGCAAAATCCTATTCATTTTAGTGAATTAATAAATAGCATTTGATTTATTAAAACGGAAGTGAACCACATTAGTGATGTGGATTTAGATATTATATTGTTAGTTCATTTAATTTTTATTTTTATTCTGTCAAGTCATTTCACTTTTATTTTTTTATATTGTCAAGTCATTTAACTTTTATTTTTATATTGTCGATTCATCTAACTTTTTTTATTTAAAAAAAATTAAGTCTCACTTTTGTTCTTAAAAATTATGAAAGACAATACCAAGTGGTATTATGTATGACATTTTGTAATCACATAACTATGATGAACAATTTCTGTGACTGCAGTTGAGAATGTGAAAGCGAACCGGCTAAACTCTTACGAGACAGCGGGAGCAGCGAGGAGGAGGGCTAGTTGTAAACTGGCGGGTTTCCCAGCAGGACACACTGTCAACCGGGCCACTTCGGGAGCGCGGTCGACAACAAAAGAAGGGTACGTGGCAAACACTTTCCCTTGCACCTGGAGCTAATAGGTGGCCGCACCAGTGCGACCCTTCGTGGAGGCGATGACCTGAGATGGCCGAGCGGTCCGCCGCGTGGAAATCCATCTGCTGGCAACGCACCACTCGTACACGACCGTGACGAGACGACCGTGGAGAAACGACAAAAGACAGGGGATAAAGAGGAGTGGAGCCTTTTGACAGGTACTGTCCAGAGAAACTTGCAGACGTCAACGACGCCTATCGACATTTCCTGACGGATGCCTACTGTCAAGCGACAGTAAATCATGGTTCGATGTTCTCTGGTCACTAAGGGTGGCACAAAGAAGAGCCATTAAGTGTCATCCTTGCCCAGGAATATCAAACCGGCGAGCCAATTGAGGATAACTCAAGAATGTAACAACACAAGGGGCATAGAGCCTTTTGACACATACTGTCCAGAGAAACTGGCAGATTTCATTTATCAACATTTCCTGGCGGATGCCCACTGTCAAGCGACAGTAAATCATAGTTCAATGTTCTCTGATAGCTAAGGGTGGCACAAAGATGAGCCATTAAGTGTCATCCTTGCCCAGGAATATCAACCTGCCGTGTTAAACGAGGATACCGCACGAATTTGACAACACAAACATGGAACCAAATCGAGATGTACGTGACACGGGCCAGCAAGAGAAACTTCATGAGAGGGCAGAGACAGTGGGATTGCACGCAACAAATGGACAAAAATCCCTACTGACAGCTGCGGCGACGAACCCCCCCCCCCTCCTCCCGTTATATTGTGCCTCAGAACAGTGGAACTACTGAGTGTGTCAGTGAACAGTGATTATACAGTTCTTAGTTCAATGCATATACGTGTGTTTCTGTCAGAGAAACTATGACTCGTGTGTTTTGCAGGGGTTCGATTTATTAGTGTTTATTACACTGACTCTTGTATTTTGCAAGCGTTCTATTTATTGTTTATTTTTAGACTTTGAATCTTGTATTTTCCAGGTGTTTTATTTATTGGTGTTTTTTTTAGATGTTGACTATTGTACTTTCAGAGCTGTTTTATTGATCAATGTTTGTTCTTGTGTGATGTATTAGATTTGTGATATTTTGTTTCGTAAATTCATTCCTGTGGCACTGCTTCGTTTATCAGTCAGATAGCTATTCATTCCCATTGGACTGTGTTCGATTAGCCTTTGCATGGGGCATATTTATAGTGAAAACCACATAAGGGTAACAATCACATAATTATTGTAGTTTCAGTATAATGACACAGTGCTCATTGTTTGCTAACTAACTGAAATATAGTAGAGTGATTAAATTAGTGCCACATAGTTATTTTAATTCTACAAATTATTAGTTTTATAAGATATAGATTTTTTTTGCGATAACCACATTGTAAAACATGTTTTTTTCTCTTATCTTTTTTTTTGCTTTTGCAGATTGTGCATTGTAATGTCCTGCTTTATAATACTGATGTTATGTCATGTTTTTTTTAATTGCTGTGGGACCTTTGCTATTTCCATAAATTTTACTTGTTAATCAACAGTCATAAATTTTCCTGTGATCAGTTGGCTCTTGCAATGAGCAAATACTGGTGAACCCCATAAGGGTAACAACCAGAAATTGTTTTCATATTAATGACACTGGAACCATTGTTTTTACTTGCTGACCGAATTAGGTCTACACTATCTTTCAAATAGGTGTCACAGATTGTCTTCGTTTTCTGTTTGAAATTGGTAGATTTTAAAGATTTGTTGAAATTATTGTGTTTGAGCAAGTAGCTGGTGACCTTTAGCCATTTCTATACACTTTTGGTTTAAGTAGGGTGTGAGAAGCCTGCTTGGGAATGTCCAGGCATGGGCAGAAAATTCCCTGCATAGTCTTTTCCCGGAGTGTTGGGGTTATGAAAGGTCTCTGCTGGATTCCTTTCATGTTAATTTCTTAAATTTGCTGTCATTTACGGCATAAATTCCTCCTCTAAATTTATTGTGGCGTTTCTGACTATCTGGGAGGAGACTGAGTAGTGGAACGTGTTACTTTTACACGTAAACAAGAACGATCTGTCACACTACTACACTTTAAAACACAGTTTATATGTAATTCATGTCACATGGTCTCATACGGAACCTACATCCGCTTTCTTTTATATACTGTATATGATAAGATACTGTCATCCCGCTTCCCTTTGTGTGAGAGGATGAATGAGCAAATGTATTTCTAGTTGCATGCTTGAGGGTAGCAGACAAGCCTGTCTGCTAGAGAACAGTAGGACCAACGTCAGAACAGGTAGCTACGCTTTCTAAAAGCAAAGAGGTTTCTATTCTTAGTATGGTCCTGTCTGTCCCTTGTCATGTTGGTATAGGAAGATGCCCCTCTGGCCACTTCCGTTTGAATCTGTGAGCCACCCTCAGGAAGGGACCACAGCAGTCTGTCTGCGGCGAGCGTCTGAAGTGGTAAGATCTCCGGCTAAGCGCATGTCTGCTAAGTCCGTAGAACAATGGATTTGTTAAGTTCAGCCTAACTGAAAATTTAATCACCTTTATTTCAGGTTTAGCTCTAAAATATCTAATGTTATCTTAAATTGCAACGCAGTGTAATTCGAGTGTGAAGTTCAGAATATATTCCGGTAGTCGCTTTGTCACTAATTTATGAGTAAAGTGGAACCACGTGTTGATCAGTAACTCTAACTAAGTTCATCAATCTTAAAAGCGAATGTGCGTGAGATTATAACGTCTCGTCTTGACAATATTTTTCAATATAGCAACTTTTCTTTATGTTCAACCCACGTGGTTTGTACTTTGTGAGACCAGTACCACGTGCTTATACAATTGTTTGACCCATCAGGTTAATAGTAAGACGATAGTAACCAGTTCGAGGGTTTTCTTTTGTTAATTGCTTTTCGATCTATTTTAATTATCAAAATTATTGTGGAGTTACACTCTTTGTGTAAACCAAGTTGACCACGTGAAGCATGGGTGCAATCATCAAAGTATCCCTCAGCAATTCTTTTCGGGAAGATTTCACAGAGAGTTAGTATGAATTTGGTGTACCAGTGTGTGGTAATTACATGACGGACAGGATTGCGCTACGAACGTAACTTCTTTGGGTGAAAATTGAATCGTTTGGTTGTGGTTAATTTCCTCTTGCATATGTTTCAACGTTCTTCGTGTGTTATTTTATGAATGCAGTGTTGTATGTAGTCTCCCAATCTTGGCTCCCTATTTGATGTGTTCCGTAAGATTACAAACTCACATTTACACAATCCTAAATAAGGCAACAGCTTAGTTATGACTCAAGTTTAATATGCTGAAATTTCAACGATCAATGTTAAAATAAATTTCCAAATATAAACTGATTTATTTCTTTTTATTTAAATTCTCTTTTATATACATATCACCGGTTGTCGTATGACTATTAAAAGTTTATAATTAATGTTAGTCTGGTTGGGAATTTGGTAAGCTAGACTGGATAACTGGTGAAACAGTTGCTCAGTAATGCAAAGTTAACTTCCCCAGACAACTCACAGCTTTTAAACCGCTTTATTGAACATCAGCACCGCTTACACTTCAAATTAAAGCAACAACGTTACAATCTGTAGAACAAAAAAACCGCCTAAGTGGTATTCAACCCTCTCCATCATCCATGAAACTTTGTAACATCTTCAGGGAATCACCCTGTATATACATACACAGACGCAGGGGATGTAACTTTGATGCTCTGTCACTTCTTTGGATGATGTCTCCGAACAGGGGTTCTTATCTTCAGTTTTGCTACAGTAAAGAAAAGTAAAATAATGAGACAATGGACCGTGAAACAGGGACATACCCCGATAAAATTTCAGATGACGTCTCTATGGCAACGAGAAGGCAATCCTTGAGAGGATAAGGAGAAGAAAAGATCTCTTGGACGTAAGGCCGGAAATGCGTTCCCAGAAAGACGGAGACAAAATATCTCTGACAGTGACTACGGTACCAAAGAAAAGCAGGTCCGTCGGCACGGAGTAAGCAGGACGATTGTGTGGAACTTTCTCCGCGACAACTGCCACTATCCGCCCCACTTAAGCCCTTGTGCAGGTCTCATTACCTGCGGACCTGCCTCCCCGGCGACTCTTTTGTCACCCTTTCGTCGGACATATCATCGCTGTGCTAGTATTCCTGTAATCCATCCTATACCCAGATGAGGCTACATTTACGATCAGACTTCACAGCCTTCACCTGTGGCCTACGGAGAATCACCACGGTACGGTGGAAGCGAACCACCAGCACCGATTCAGCCTCTGTATGTGGGTGGGTAATACTGGCGACCGTCTCGTGGATTAGTTATCCTTCTACAAAGCCTCACAGGCGAGCCACATCTGCAGTCACTGTTGAGGACCCTGAGTTCTCTGCTGAGGGTCGTGTCTTTGGTGGTACTGTGGGTAATGTGGGTGCTGCATGATGGTGCAAGAGCTCACAGCCCTCTCGAGTGTGGAGATAAAATAGCGGTACAGACAGAACACTCCCACTTTCCTGGATGTTCTCATGTGTGTTTTCAATCATTGAACCCTACACTGTATAAAATCTTTTATCTTCACATTCAAGTGCGTGTACCTCTCTTAGAACGCCTTCTTGGCCATGTGTCGATATGAAATTTTTTGTTGTTAATCCTCCCAGGGGCTGTTTCTTGCAGATTATTCCATTCTGTAGAATCACCCTCTACAGTTAGTGACAATGGTGCCAACACTGATCTTTAAGAATCGTCTGGTACTCGGTGGTGTGTAGGGCGAGTCTGTTAGGGGGATGAGGTTAGGAAGAGAGTAAAGAAGGGGGTTTGATCAGTAAACATTTTGTCATAGATCTGAAAAGGAATTTTCAATCCGCCCGTGGCTTGAAGGAAGGTTGAGTAGCGTTTAGCGCCTCATCGACAACGAGATCACTAGAGAAAGAACACAGGCTCGTAACGGGAAACGATGGGGAAGGGAACCAGCCGTGACATTTTCAACGGGGACATCCCGGTGTCCGCTTAACCAATTTAGGTGGATCTATATCTAGATACCTGGTCAGTGTGGAGCTTCCGAACACGAATCCATTGTCTTCAGCGTTATACTGCTCAACTCTGTGATTTATGTTTGAATCGTATGTTACACATGACATTGGCTTCGTATTTAGCTCACTACTGCAAGATTCCAAATGCCAACATGCCAACAAGACATCACAGCAGTCACAAACGTGGATAAAAAAAAGGTAATCAAATTAAACATCTAAATTAATATTTTTCAAAGTACGCAGCTGTACAACTACGTACGTGAAGTACAACACATACGTCTGTAGCATGAGCTCTCTTAATCAATCTTCCAGCATCGTGTTGTACCTCGGAGCTCTGTTATAACATGGCGGTTGTTTCTAAAAAAAAAAAAATATCGAATACGCACCGGCGAAAATTTTGCATCTTCTTTACCTCGTTTACGCCGCTGTTTCGAAGTGAATACGGCGATCCGAAAATGGTGCGCTTAATTCTTGTTTTAAAACGATCCTTTCAATTACACAGGGACATGTGCTTTTAATTCCAAAGTCGTGTACCACTAGAGTGTTTCCGCCTTTCAGAGGTCTTTCCAAAGTACGTTCTGGTTTACCAGCCAGCGTGCGGCGATTATATTAATTCACACTGCATGGCGCTCTACAAAAACCGTGCGTGGGCGTAGAGGGGTCAAACAGAATATCGGACAGAGCGAGCAAGCGACCCATGCACTAGCTGCTGGCTTCCTCACTCTCTCTCTCTCTCTCTCTCTGTCTCTCTCTCTCTCTCTCTCTCTCTCTCTCTCTACATGCTGCACTTTGAGTGGTGCTGAATTATGCTGTCCGGTGCAACAGCCAGCTACGTTTATAGTCCGACCTAAGTGCTGCTGTGCTCCGTTCTCTGTTTGTCCAAATTTACTAGCTGTTTGATGATGACCGCTACACATGCATAGCATTTTAACATCCACACTCAGTGGTACAAAAAACGGTTTGTCATCTGCAAATAACAAAGATATTTCAATAGATGGTAAACTGGAGCAAAACATCAAACGTATTGTAAATGACCGACAGCCACACAAACATGTATACTAAGATATATATTTCTGTTAGCAATATCCCGAATATCTGTGCCATTCCATAGCCGAACAGATTAGCGAACACCCCGCTGAATGTGTGAGGGGGCCTCAAGACAAAATCCCTTTGGTTGTTGGAGCCAGAGGAGGACATTTCTCTGGTTATAGTCATAGAGAGACAATCTTGAAAGAAATTAGAACGGGAAAGAAGCATAATATATCTTTTAATTTCCAGGAAAGTAAAATTATTTAGTCTCATCAGAACATTAGCGTGCTGAAAAACCAGACGGATGACCTTCGTGTGTAACTTGAAGACTTGGAAAATTCTGAAGTAATCTCTGTAGACAGTGTACCCACAGGATGGAGAGGTTAAATGTCAAGGGTATAGATTAGCACCATTTTCATGTAGGCACAACACGGAGAAAGAAGGAGTTGCCATGTGCATAACAGTTTCACAGAGTGAGAAATACGGACAAAATGGCTCTGAGCACTATGGGACTTAACATCTCAGGTCATCAGTCCCCTAGAACTTAGAACTACTTAAACCTAACTAGCCTAAGGACATCACACAGATCCATTCCCGAGGCAGGATTCGAACCTGCGACAGTAGCGGTCGCGCGGTTCCAGACTGTAGTTCCTAGAACAGCTCAGCCACCAGCGGCCGGCGAAATACAGACACAATCACTTTTTGTTCAGATCGGAACCTACATATTTGTGAGTTGTAGCCGCAGAATACTTCTCCCGTATTGCACGAATCTATAGATCCCTTCTAGTAAACTTCCAGCTACTTATGAGAAATGTAGATGACTTGCTGAACTAGATATCAGGCAAGAAGTAACAGTTAGGAGTTCGTGGAGATTTCAAAGTAGATTTCTTAAAATATACAAACAGGGAAAATGAAATGGAATCATTATTTGGATGCTTCAATGTAATTTCAGTTGTCAATTTTTTTTTCCAACCCATGTGGCGCAAGATAGAGGGGCTCTGATTGATAACATTTTTACGGACAGTGCTTGGGCTGAAACAATTAACGTGCACCCAATTGCAAATGGACTTTTCCATCGTGATATGAAATAAATAGTATGGTACCTTACATCACCGACGCAGATTCATACAAAGCACTGAGATTTATTGAGAGTAAGTTAAAAGGAGTGATGTGCGATGCGATGTATATAGGAAGGTAGAAATATGATTAAAATGTTCACCTGAACAAGAAAGAGAATGTATATCAAAAACGTCATTCCACAAAACTTTAAGTAACTAGAAGTAGTACCAACATCGTTCACTGAAATTAACAGAATTTTAAAAATTCTAAAACAAAGCTTGTACACTGTTGATGAAATTTCAAATATAATTCTGAGAAATTCTGTAACTTAAGAAGTAATGTCCGTAGTAATACATGCAATGCTTCACTTACACAACGAAATTTTCCAGGTAGGTTAAAACATGTAATTGCTAAACCGCTCCATATGAAAGGTGACAACAAGGATCTAAATAAGTACCTTCCAATTTCCTTATTGACATCTTCTACCAAAATATTAGAAAAGGTAGTGAACTGAAGAGTTCCGACGGCCTTGGCACCTTGTAATACCGGTTCCCATAAGATCAACGAAGTTAAGCGCTGCTTGGCTTATTTAACACTTGGATGAGTGACCGTCTAGTCTGCTAATTGCTATTGGCAAACGGGTTGCACTCAGGCTTTGTGACGCAAATTCAGGAGTTACTTGACATGCCCCTCCATATCAGCACCCAATGACGCATCTATTCTGAGGATGACAAGGCGGTCGGTCGAAACGGTACATAAGAAACATGTACTGATGAATAATCACACATTTAAGGAAAAACAACTAACTTATCATATCACTGTTTTGATTCCAGAAGTGGTTGCTTAACTGAGAATGCTGTCTATACATTCACTCGCCAAATATTTACACGCCTTTAGTAATAAAATGTCACCAGTTGATAATTTTTGTGATCTTTCGAAGGCATTTCATTGTGTTGATTATGTTACTCTTGAGAGGTATGATGTATGTTAAACGAGGCGTATGGGTACCTGCTGTGAATTTCCTACCCCGGAAAAACCCTACTTAAAATGAAAAGAGTGAAATTAACTAGAATTGGGTAAGTGAAGGTAGTGGTGGAACGACTTCGGTGCCTTACCCCTTGATAAAATAAGTGGATAAAACAGTCTGACAAAAGTTAATACAAGGCAGACAACGGTTGTGAACCTAACTACTTGTTGTTGTCGTGGCCTTCAGTTCGTAGACTACTTTGATGCAACTCTCCATGCTACTCTACCCTATGTTAACCTCTTGATCTCCGAATAACTACTGCAACCTACATCCTCCTGAATTTGCTTACTATATTCATTTCGTGGTCTCCCTCTACGATTTTTACCCCTACGCTTCCCCCAATACTAAACTGGTGATCCCTTGATGCCTCAGAATGTGTCCTACCAACTGATCCCTTCTTCGAGTGATGTGGTGCCACAAATTTCTTTTCTATCCAGTTCTATTCAGTATCTCCTCATTAGTTACACAGTATACCCAGATAATCTTCAGCATTCTTCTGCAGCACCATATTTCAGAAGCTTCTATTTTCCATGTTTCACTTCAATACATGGTTACACTCAATACAAATACTTTCAGAGGAGACTTCTTAACACTTAAATCTATGCTCGGTGTTAACAAATTCCTGTTCTTCAGAAAAACACTTCATGAGATTGCCAAACCACATTTTATATTCTCTCTGCTTCGGCCCTCACTAATTATTTTCATGACCAAGCAGCAGAATTCACCTACTACTGAAGAGTTTCATGGACCACGACCTTACATCCCGGAAGGTTTACCAGAAGATATTCACCTACTACTGCCTCATTTTCTAATTAATTCCCTCAGTGTCATCTGATTTAATTTGACTACGTTCCATTATTCTCGTTTTGCTTTTGTTGATGTTCATTTTATATGCTCCTTTCAAAAAACTATCCATTCCATTCAGCTGCTCTTCCAAATTCTTTACTGTCTCTGATAGAATTACAATATCAACGGCGAAACTCCAAGTGTTTGTTTCTTCTCCCTGACCTTGATTTCTACCCCAAATTTTTCTTTCGTTTCCTTTACTGCTTGTTTAATGTACAGATTGAATAACATCGGGAATAGCCTAGAACCTCGTCTCACTCCCTTCTCAATCATTACTTCCCTTTTATGCCCCTCGACCCTTACAACTGCAATCTGGTTTCTGAACAAGTTGTAAATAGCCTTATTCAAAACTTCCTGGCAGATTAAAACTGTGTGCCGGACCGAGACTCGAACTCGGGACCTTTGCCTTTCGCGGGCAATTGCTCTACCAACCTTTTTTTAATTTTTTTTTGTCTTTTTTTATTTTTTTTTAAATTTGTGTTTGTTTTTGGTCTATGCATGAGAACGTGGATAAGGGTGTTGCATCATGTGACAGGTAGGCATGGTACACTCCAACTTTGAGGGGGGTCAAGGAAGACGCTGCGGAGATAACCGGCAAAAGTTTGTCGGTAAGATGGTTTTCGGGTGAGGGTGTTATGCGCGGTCACAACTTTGTACCAGAAGTCAAGGACTGTATGCGGACCTCTCTGAAAGAGATATTCTAAAGCCTGTCCTCGAAACCAGATTAGGGTATGGTGCTTAGCAAGAGGGTAGTGAAATGTCTGGGGCAACAACAGGAAATCCGGGGTTACCGTCGTTGGCGGGGCAAGGAGGTAAAAGCCCACGATTTGTTGGATGAGGAGCCATACGTTTTGTTTCAGGGGGCACGTAAGACGGTGCTCGTCGGTGTCTTCGAGCTGACAGTCAGGGCAGACTGGGGAGGTGTCCAGTCGTATGCGATAAAGTCGACTATTAGTCGGGAATTTTCCATAGACTAAATCATACCAGAGTGCAGACACAGACGACGGTAAAAAGGGTGCATGCACACACCCCCAAACCGTGGGCCAGTTAATGTCAGGATGCTGTAGCACCATGGGGTCGCTAGGGTTGGACAGCATAAACAAACGATAATAATCTTTTGTACGGGGAGGACGGGTGACTGGAAGATCGGCCCGAACGTAGCTGAGTTCTATGAAACAATTGGCGACGTAGTACAATAATGGATAAATAGGTGCCACATTGATCGGTGGATCGAGAGAAGCTGGTCGGAGGATATCTAAGAGACTGCGTGTTAAGGACGGGACCGGCCCCTGCCAGTGCCGCAACAGAGTGTGGACAAAGAGTGCAGAAGAGCGTGCCCGCACGTTGATGAGTCCGAGGCCACCTTTTGCAGGAGGCAGTGTTAGAGTGTTGTAGCGGACTTTGAAAAGTGCCCCTGCTGACACGAAATATCCAAAGGCTGATTGGATGCGGCGGCCAAGGAGTAACGGCATTGGGAGGATCTGGGCGACTTGTACCAGTTTAGGGGCGACATAGATGTTGACATAGGACACACGTTGGAGTTGGTTTAAGTTACGGTGCTCTTGACCGCGGACATGGTGCCGAATCGACCGCAAAAGCCGCCGGTAAGCCAGGGCCACTGTGTGGTGTGTGGAGCTCGTAAATTCGATACCCAAGTAACAAAGGGTGGCACTGACTGGGAGTGGGGTCGGCACCATAGCCGGGAGGCCGCGCCCAATGTGCATCATAGTCGATTTACGGACATTAAGAATGCTACCAGAAAGACGTCCATACTGGTGGATCCATTGGATGGCGTCATTGAGTTCCGTGGAGGAGCAGGTGAGAAAGAGGAGATCGTCCGCATAAGCCCTACAGTGAAAGGTGTGGTCACGCAAAGTGAGGCCCTGCAGTCTAGAGGTAAGTCCAGTGATGAGGGGCTCAAGTGCAATGGCATATAGTAAAGTAGACATAGGGCATCCTTGACGCACAGAGCGGCGTATAGGAATCGGTCCTACAAGCCTTCCATTGACTTGTACCATCGAGACCGCGGGAAGTAGTAACCGGCGAATGGCATCGACAGAAAGCAATGGGAACCCCATACGTGTCGCCACCATGAGGAGGAATGGGTGGCGAACGCGATCAAAGGCACTCGTGAAATCGACGGATACCAGTGCTGCACGAAGGCGACAAACCGACGCCAGTGCAATGAGGTCACGGCATTCTCCTAGGGCTGTTTGTAAGGTGGCCCCACAACCACGTGCAGTCTGCTCAGGTGAAAGGACCGTAGGTAAGACGGTGCGTATGCGCGCTGCTAAGAGGCGTGCATAGATTTTATAGTCTGCATTCAGTAGTGTAAGGGGGCGATATGCAGAGACATGAGACCCTCCCTTCGGTTTAGGCACAGGTAGAAGAATGCCAGTGGAATTCAGGGGGAATTGGGAAGGACGGAGTAAAGAGTTCCTGAATCATTTCCGTCCAGCGAGGAAGCATTAACGTGGTGAACGCCCGGTAAAACTCCACTGGGAGACCATCTGGTCCGGGTGATTTGTTCTTGGCCCCTTTGTTGATCGCATCTACCACCTCTTCTGCGGTGATTGCAGACATCATGGACGTTGACTCCGCTACGGTGAGGGTCCGATCAGGGGAAGGACGGAGATCATCAGGAATGGGCGTCGCCATCGGTTCATCATCATAAAATTGGCGATAATGTTCAGCAAAGGCGGACACGACTGCCGCCTGTGTTGTGTGGTGAACACCATCGGAGGTCTTGATGTTGGGGACGAAAAGCCGACGTCGACGACTATGGTCGGATGCGGCATGGATTGTGGATGGGGTTTCGTCGTGGAGGAGGTCTTGTCGTCGGGAACGCACCACGACACCATGCAGTCGTGCACGTTGAAGAGAGAGGAGACGAGCTTTAGTACGTTGTCGTTCCCTATGGGTGTCAGGTGATGGAGGGAGCGCATCGAGCTCACGGAGGACAGCGTAGTGAAAATTTGTGGTGTCTCGATGCCATGCTGCTGCTTCCTTGCCACATTGTATGAAGGCCTTTCTGATCGCAGGTTTGGCACATTTGAGCCACCAATGGAACGTGGATGTGTACTGCGGAAGGCGTCTTTCGCAAGACGCCCATGTAGTGGCAATACATTGTCGGCAGTGTGGATCATTAAGGAGGGAGGTATTAAGCTTCCAGTAACCTCTGCTGCGCCACCCTGACTCAGGTGGCAGAGCCAGGGAGCAAATGACGGCGCAATGGTCCGAAAATGCAAGGGGCCATCGTTCAGCTTGGGCGACTTCATTGCTGAGGTGAGCAGAGACATAAAACCGGTCCAGTCTGCTCGCAGAATGTGCTGTATAATGGGTAAAACCGGGGGTATTGCCATGAATTTTCTCCCAAACGTCCACTAGATGAAAATCTTCGATTAAGGTGAGCAGCGCATGGCGAATAACCAGGCACTTGGTCCTGCGGATGGAGGGCACAGTTGAAATCGCCTCCCATGACAAGGCGATCATAGCGTCCAGAAAACAGGGACGCCACGTCATGTCCGAAGAAAGTGGACCGCTGCCGACGGTTCGTGGAGCCAGACGGAGCGTAGATATTGATGACGCGCGTGTCGAAGATGGTAACAGCCATGCCTCTTCCACAGGGAAGGATTGTTGTGTCCGTGAGTGGGATTCCTTCGCGTATGTAGAAAGCCACTCCACGCCCTGATTGATCATATGTGGACGTGTATGAGTCGTAGCCGTAGACTGGTGGTATTGTGGCAACGCGTACTTCCTGAAGAAGGGCGACGTCGACGTCAGAGGCCCGAAGCATGTCACATAGGAGTTGCAGCTTGGGTGCAGTGCCGATCATGTTGATGTTCAGTGTGGTAAACCGGTATGTTTCTTTCAGTGGTGGTGGACGCGCATCTACCATCACCAAGGGAAGTAAGAGGAGGGCACCGACAGGAAGTCCCGTCCCATCAGCTGCAGTGCCTCGCTTTTGATGTTAACAGGCAGCCTCGTCCGGCGGAGGCAACTCATCCGGAGGAGGGGGCGTACCTCCCTCAATGTCGTCGGCCCATGCTCCTGTGCCGTGGGTCTGTCCAATGTCCATGGGAATCGCGTCGTGGTGAGAGAGATCTGGAGTTGTCGGCGGGGAGACAGGCGTCTCAACCGGGGCACCGATCGTTACATTGTGCGTGGCGACCTCCATAGTGGTCCCGTCCTGCGAAACGTCTTGTTCATCGTGAAAGTTGTCCGCCGACCTCTGCGTGGAACTGTCGGCTGCTTGGGTGTCGTCTTCGTCGTCGCGGGTGGCAACGCTCTGAGAGCCCGTGGGTGAACGGCGACGGCGTTTGCGCCTACGTGGCGAGCGTTGTTTGCGCACGTGTTCCTCAGTGTCGGACGACGGCAAGGAGGAGCGTCGACCTGGTTCGAAGGCGTCGGTGGTTACAATGAAATGGTCAAACAGGTGTTGTGAAGATGTACTGGTCTCCTCAGCGTCCGGTGCGGGAGCCTGTTCGGCGGCAAGGTTGTCAGGTGGGACGTCTGCACCGTCCGTTGGTGACTGGAACGGTGGGACGTGCCGATCGGAAGGACCGGGCGACGGACTGGACGAAACTGTAGACGGGGCAAGAGCCGCTGCGTATGTGACCGGTAGGGCGGTCATTGTGGGTGTGACGGACGCTTCCGACAACGGGAGCTGCGCGACACGTCGTTGAATGCATTCAGACCGTAGATGACCTTCTTTCCCACAACCGGAACAGGTCCGAGGTTGGCCGTCGTACATTATAATGGCACGGCAGCCTCCGATACGTAGATAGGAAGGCACGTGTTTCTGAATCTCGATGCGGACCTGTCTAACACCGTTTAAAACTGGATAGGTCTGAAATTGGACCCATCGTTCGGCAACATGTTCCAGAACGTTGCCATAGGGACGGAGCGCCTCGATGACGACGTCTGCAGGTAGTTCGAATGGCAGTTCGAAGATCCTTATCGTCCGTGTGCCGAGACCTGCGTCATCGACGGTAACGCGTCCGACGTTGCCGTCGGAATGACAGAAGCGCAGTCCACGTTTTGCCTCTTGAAGCGCCTTCTCGCACGCCGCATCGTTGATCATTTTGACGTAGACGGTACTGCTAACTATGGACAAGTGGATACCAATTAGATCCGTTGGTGGTATCTTAACTTCATCGCGTATAAATCGTTCTACCTCCAGGGCCTTGGGTCGGGCGAAGTCGGAACAAAAGTTGAAAGGTAATGTCTCCTTCCGATAGTTGTGCGCCATGGTGGTCTAGAAGGAAAACGGCATTTACAGCGGCCGAAGTAAACACAAATACACAGTGCGCGCCTCGTCCGTAGCGCTCCGGCGCGTGACCGCCTCGCAGCACTGCCGGCGGCAGACTGGCCAACTGAGCTACCCAAGCACGACTGACGCCCCGTCCTCACAGCTTTACTTCCGCCAGTACCTCGTCTCCACATTTCCAGAGAGTAGGCACCCACTGGGTCTACTCAGTCTTTTCGCCAGAATTATAGTAAACTGATGCGAACAAAAGAAAGCAAGTATGAACAGGGTGAAATTACAGGATAGCGAAATAATAATAAACGGTATGATTTGTGGAGGGGTATCTGTTGAGAGGCCAGACAAACGCGTGGTTCCTGAAGTGGGGCAGCAGCCTTTTCAGTAGTTGCAGGGGCAACAGTCTGGATGATTGACTGATCTGGCCTTGTAACACTGACCAAAACAGCCTCGCTGTGCTGGTACTGCGAACGGTTGAAAGCTAGGGGAAACTACAGCCGTTATTTTTCCCGAGGGCATGCAGCTTTACTGTATGGTTAATGATGATGGCGTCATCTTGGGTAAAATATTCCGGAGGTAAAATAGTCCCCCATTCGGATCTCCGGGCTGGGACTACTCAAGAGGACGTCGTTATCAGGAGAAAGAAAACTGGTGTTCTACGGATCGGAGCGTGGAATGTCAGATCCCTTAAGCGGCCAGGTAGGTTAGAAAATTTAAAAAGTGGAATGGATAGGTTAAAGTTAGATATAGTGGGAATTAGTGAAGTTCGGTGGCAGGAGGAACAAGACTTTTGGTCAGGCGAATACAGGGTTCTAAATACAAAGTCAAATAGGGGTAATGCGGGAGTAGGTTTAATAATGAATAAAAAAATAGGAATGCAGTTAAACTACTACCAACAGCATAGTGAACGCACGCCTACTACAGTAGTACAAGTTTATATGCCAACTACCTCTGCAGATGACGAAGAAATTGAAGAAATCTATGACGAAATAAAAGAAATTATTCAGATAGTGAAGGGAGCCGAAAATTTAATAGTCATGGGTGACTGGAATTCAGTAGTAGGAAAAGGTAGAGAAGGAAACATAGTAGGTGAATATGGATTGGGGCTAAGAACTGAAAGAAGAAGCTGCCTGGTAGAATTCTGCACAGACCACAACTTAATCATAGCTAACGCTTGGTTCAAGATTCATAAAAGAAGGTTGTATACATGGAAGAAGCGTGGAGATACTGACAGATTCAAAAAGAATACCACAACTTTAGGAATTTAAAACTCTGCAACGACAAAAGGCAGAGCTAAGCACTATCTGTCGGCGAATTAAGGGAGCTATAAAGTTTCATTTAGTTGTACATTTGTTCGCTTGAGGCGCTGTTGACTAGGCGTCAGCGTCAGTTGATGCTAAGATGGCGACCGCTCAACAGAAAGCTTTTTGTATTATTGAGTACGGCAGAAGTGAATCGACGACAGTTGCTCAGCGTGCATTTCGAACGAAGTATGGTGTTAAACCTCCTGATAGGTGGTGTATTAAACGTTGGTATAAACAGTTTACAGAGAATCGGTGTTTGTGCAAAGGGAAAAGTTCTGGACGGCCGAGAACGAGTGATGAAAATGTAGCACGCATCCAGCAAGCATATGTTCGCAGCCCAGGAAAATCTACTCGCAGACCTAGCAGAGAGCTGCAAATTCCACAATCAACTGTATGGAGAGTCCTACGAAAAAGGTTAGTTATGAAACCTTATCGTCTGAAATTGGTTCAAGCACTGTCTGCAGCTGATAAGATTAAAAGAATCGACTTCTGTGATTTTATCCTTGCTCAAATGAAAACAGATGAATCTTTCGTTTCAAAGATTGTGTTTAGTGATGAAGCAACTTTCCACACTAACGGGAAAGTCAACCGTCACAATGTCTGTATATGGGGTACTGAGGATCCGCGGGAAACAACTCAGTATGAACGTGACTCGCCTAAGGTGAACGTTTTCTGTGCCATTTCAGCCAATAAAGTTTTTGGTCCCTTTTTCTTCGAAGGTGCTACTGTAACTGGACTACAGTATCTGGAGATGTTACAGAATTGGCTGTTCCCTTTCATATTTCAGCAGGATGGAGCGCCACCATATTGGCACTTATCTGTCCGTAACTACCTGAACGTCAACTACCCGAGGCGATGGATCGGCCGCCAGGCAACCCGTGACAGAGCACTTCATCACTGGCCTCCAAGAAGCCCTGATCTTACCCCCTGCGATTTTTTCTTATGGGGGTATGTTAAGGATATGGTGTTTCGGCCACTTCTCCCAGCCACCATTGATGATTTGAAACGAGAAATAACAGCAGCTATCCAAACTGTTACGCCTGATATGCTACAGAGAGTGTGGAACGAGTTGGAGTATCGGGTTGATATTGCTCGAGTGTCTGGAGGGGGCCATATTGAACATTTCTGAACTTGTTTTTGAGTGAAAAAAAAAACTTTTTAAATACCCTTTGTAATGAGGTATAACAGAAGGTTATATTATGTTTCTTTCATTAAATACACATTTTTAAAGTCGTGGTATTCTTTTTGAATCACCCTGTGTAATGGTAAGACAGAGATTTAGGAACCAGATTTTAAATTGTAAGACATTTCCAGGGGCAGATGTGGACTCTGACGACAATCTATTGGTTATGAACTGTAGATTAAAACTGAAGAAACTGCAAAAAGGTGGGAAGTTAAGGAGATGGGATCTAGATAAACTGACTAAACCAGAGGTTGTACAGAGTTTCAGGGAGAGCGTAAGGGAACAAATAGCAGGAATGGGGGAAAGAAATACAGTAGAAGAAGAATGGGTAACTTTGAGGGATGAAGTAGTGAAGGCAGCAGAGGATCAAGTAGGTAAAAAGACGAGGGCTAGTAGAAATCCTTGGGTAACAGAAGAAATATTGAATTTAATTGATGAAAGGACAAAATATAAAAATGCAGTAAATGAAGCAGGCAAAAAGGAATACAAACGTCTCAAAAATGAGATCGACAGGAAGTGCAAATGGCTACGCAGGGATGGCTAGAGGACAAATGTAAGGATGTAGAGGCTTATCTCACTAGGGGTAAGATAGATACTGCCTACAGGAAAATTAAAGAGACCTTTGGAGATAAGAGAACCACTTGTACGAACATCAAGAGCTCAGATGGAAACCCAGTTCTAAGCAAAGAAGGGAAAGCAGAAAGGTGGAAGGAGTATATCGTGGGTATATACAAGGGCCATGTACTTGAGGACAATATTATGGAAAGGGAAGAGCATGTAGATGAAGATGAAATGGGAGATATGATACTGCGTGAAGAGTTTGACAGAGCACTGAAAGACATAAGTCGAAACAAGGCCCCGGGAGTAGACAACATTCCATTAGAACTACAGATAGCCTTGGGAGAGCCAGTCTTGACAAAACTGTACCATCTGGTGAGCAAGATGTATGAGACAGACGAAATACCCTCAGACTTCAAGAAGAATATAATAATTCCAATCCCATAGAAAGCAGGTGTTGGCAGATGTGAAAATTACCGAACCTTCAGTTTAATAAGTCACGGCTGCAAAATACTAACGCGAATTCTTTACAGACGAATGGAAAAACTAGTAGAAGCCGACCTAGGGGAAGATCAGTTTGGATTCCGTAGAAATATTGGAACACGTGAGGCAATACTGACCGTACGACTTATCTTAGAAGCTAGATTCAGGAAAGGCAAAGCTACGTTTCTAGCATTTGCAAACTTAGAGAAAGCTTTGGACAATGTTGACTGGAATACTCTCTTTCAAATTCTGAAGGCGGCAGGGGTAAAATACAGGGAGCGAAATGCTATTTACAATTTGTATAGAAACCAAATGGCAGTTATAAGAGTTGAGGGGCATGAAAGGGCAGCAGTGGTTGGGAAGGGAGTGAGACAGGGTTGTAGCCTATCCCCGATGTTATTCAATCTGTATATTGAGCAAGCAGTGAAGGAAACAAAAAGAAAAATTCGGAGTAGGTATTAAAATCGATGGAGAAGAAATAAAAACGTTGAGGTTCGCCGATGACATTGTAATTCTGTCAAAGACAGCAAAGTGACTTGGAAGAGCAGTTGAACGGGATGGTTAGTGTCTTGAAAGGAGGGTATAAGATGAACATCAACAAAAGCAAAACGATGTTAATGGCATGTAGTCGAATTAAGTCGGGTGATGCTGAGGGAATTAGATTAGGAAACGAGACACTTAAAGCAGTAAAGGGGTTTTGCTATTTGGGGAGCAAAATAACTGATGATGGTCGAAGTAGAGAGGATATAAAATGTAGACTAGCAATGGGAAGGAAAGCGTTTCTGAAGAAGAGAAATTTGTTAACATCGAGCACAGATTTGTCGGGAAGTCGTTTCTGAAAGTATTTGTATGGAGTGTAGCCATGTATGAAAGTGAAACATGGACGATAAATAGTTTAGACAAGTAGAGAATAGAAGCTTTCGAAATGTGGTGCTACAGAAGAATGCTGAAGATTAGATGGGTAGATCACATAACTAATGAGGAGGTGTTGAATAGGATTGGGGAGAAGTTTGTGGCCCAACTTGACTAGAAGAAGGGATCGGTTGGTAGGACATGTTCTGAGGCATCACGGGATTACCAATTTAGTATTGGAGGGCAGCGTAGAGGGTAAAAATCGTAGAGGTAGACCAAGAGATGAATACACCAAGCCGATTCAGAAGGATGTAGGTTGCAGTAGGTACTGGGAGATGAAGAAGCTTGCACAGGATAGAGTAGCATGGGGAGCTGCATCAAACCAGTCTCAGGACTGAAGACCACAACAACAACGACAACAACATGATTTGTGGCTTAGTAGGCTTGTCGTGTCGCTACCAGCAAAGATCACTGGTACGACCAAACTTAACTGGGAGCGACCTATGTTGTACTGGCCCGAGAAGCCACTATAGGTTCTGTCTCCCTACAACTTAACTGTTTCTGTTTTAAACGAAAATTAGTACACCATTCAAATTTATCACCTACCTGTTGATTGTTTTGTAAATAAAGCTCAGACATAGTAACGAAATTACGTCTAAACTAACAAATAAACTCATAACTATTTGAATAGTTATATTAGTGGGTGAGAAAATACTTCTGAATAGACCTACTTTACCGCTTTGATATATCAACCGCAGAAAATCCTGTAAATTCGCTGTACTGTAGCGGAAGAATGACTAAAATTGTTTAATGTGTTACTAGTAGTGCAAAATGTGTAAGAAAGGTTTAACATGTACCCCAGACAGAAAAATTCGGGACGGGTAGATGTTAAGCCCCAGGATAGTATCCCCTGCAGACACTGAAAGTTCGTCCAAGTTACAACTTGGCAGCTCTCCAAAGCCAGACGGCCTGTGACAACGACCAATAGAATGTCTTCTAGGGAGAAATACTCAGTGTGCTGCAGAAAATGCGGACACTTTCGCAATATTGGGTGACGAGTCTAAAAGCGAAGCATAACGCCATCATGGAAGCTGACAGTACAGTGTGTGGGATCCGTACCAGATAGGGTTGACAGAAGAGATAGAGAAGATCCAACGGAGAGCAGCGAGCTTCGTTTCAGGATCATTTAGTAATCGCGAAAGTGTTACGGAGATGATAGATAAACTCCTGTGGAAGACTTTGTAAGAGAGACGCTCAGTTGCTCTGTCCGGGTTTTTGTTGAAGTTTCGAGAACATACCTTCACCGAGGAGTCGAGCAGTATATTGCTCCCTTCTACTTATATCTCGCGAAGAGACCATGAGGATAAAATCAGAGAGATTAGAGCCTACACAGAGGCATACCGACGATATTTCTTTCCACGAACAATACGAGACTGGAATAGAAGGGAGAACCGATAGAGGTACTCAAGGTACCTTCCGCCACACACCGTCAGGTGGCTTGCGGAGTATGGATGCAGATGTAGATGTAGATACTAGTGAAATAGCAGACTTTTGTAAATTGTGGTAGGCACAACGCAACATTAAGTACTCAGAAGTCGAGCCAGCGGAAAAGAGCCTCTCAAAGGCGAAGGTGTGAAAGTTTGAAGTTACTAGTAGAGCTGACACTGCGGAAAAAACCAGGACACATGATCATGCCCACCGCCAGTGCCAACGTAAATACCCCACCCTTTTTAACAAATGTCAGATTGATGAGTGCTGATTGCTGACTGTCCAGTGCGTAGTCTCAGCCCTTGTGTCAGTTGCAGCTATCTAGTGAGAGGGAAGACTATGGAGGTCGACTCTCGGCTTGTCTAGGTGCCTCCAGTCATCAATGGAACCACGAGTCTGGCTAGGAGGACCCTTTGCTGCTGCCAGCTGCACTGCCATCGGAGGCCACAGTGATGGGGCGCAGAGGCCACCGTCAGCCCATAGGTCTCCTAGGTGCTTGACCTGCAAGATCTGGACGCTGACCACCGTCTGCCTTTGAGTTGATGGGGACCACTGCTGCTCATTCCACTCCTTTGGAGGACACAGATGCTGCTAGGTCCTATTTCCTAAACAGGGGCTCACAGCAACCTCTGAAAGCCAACGAGTACTTCAGATGGACCTGGTACAAGGCTCCTGAGTGCAAATCATCGACGTCCACGAGAGCACTTTGGAGATCGATACACAGAGGTTGAGTCTGCCATATTCAGTGGCTGACGACCGCCCATGACATAGAAGCAGCCACCCAACACTTCACAATGCTGGGGATATTGTGAGTCGACTGCAGGCCAGCTTTCCACTGCTAATGAGGAGCGATTCTCCGGTTGGGGTATGGCGCTTTGCAAGAAAATCCTGTATTACAGCATAATAAATGTGTTAATGTCATTGGCGTTTTCTTGGCGCTCTTGAGCATAACTGGAACCTCACCATCGCATCCTGCCCGGATCTCTCTTGACGGCTGTACGAGTCTGGGGTGTTTCCCCTATGCATTCATTGTGTCTTCAGCTGAGGTAAGGTGACCTACAGGTGTTGTAACTGGCTGTCTATATATATGATACTGACACTGGGATAGAGTTGATGACTGAGCTGGTCACATACATATTCTACTAGGTCTTCGGAGAGACAACAGATTTTACTTGCCAAGAAATTACCTTAAAATCATACAGGCTATAAGTGCTCTATGTGCATGGGCATTGTACTATAGAAATAGGTACCAGGAACAGATGTGAATCCAATGCAAGGGTAAAGGAGTTCCATTGAGAGCATGATTTACTCTCCTCCCAAAATTGGAAGTAAGGTACTAACCAGTGATGTAAACAAATTATTTTGGAATCTTTTCTGTTTTCTTCAACAAGATCATTGAAGAGAAGAAGATACCAACAAACTTTCCCAAAATTCCACATGAATACATAAGGCGAGTCCAGTGGATGTTATAAATATGCAGAGTGCAACGGATATAAGAAAAGGCATTTTTATATTGTCTTGGTTGATTTTCTCTGTATAGAACAGTCTTCCCACAAAGATGTCACAAACTTTACTACGTGATGTCTTCTGTATAGCTCTATCTCGACCACGAAGTGATTAATACCTGATAGTGCAGACTACCCTTTTTGTGTCCACACACTTGAACATCTGACCTGCTGTTCGGGGAAAAATAAACATTAATGACTTGTTCTTGCCATATGTACTTGGAGGTACTAACGAACCTAAAAACATATGATTTATAACACCTGTAATTATTAGCCTGGAGTAATTTTGTTCAGTACGCCGTTCTCATTCACCAATAGATATATTGGCACTTACACCATTAAACCCTGTGTACAAATAATTAAATGATTAAAATCTGTGGCACATTAAATGTCGTTGTGATGGAAAATTTTGTTTTTTTTTATGTGGGTGGAGATTCCCCCACACCTCTCTCCCAGTTTAACACAGGATGAATGAAGTCTGGGACAGGGTTGGTCCTGTCTCCTGCTAACCTATGTCTGTATAGTTCCCCGAGTCTAAATCGGTGGTGACCTAAAGCCAAATATGAGGTTCTCAGCACTACAAAGAGATGGGTATCATTGCAGTATGTCTCCAAAACATTGGAAGAGTACTTGCCCTCTCCGCGGCACAACTGTGGCAGACACTGGGCATCTGAGGTGTTACAGGTCAACTGCGCCATGACGCATCACGATAGATAGCCTCAATTAGAGCCGGCGACTTCGATTCCGACGCTGCGTCCAGAGATATCAGCAGTTTCAGCGTGATTTTTCACAGCAGTCTGGGTTCTGAGATGTGATGGACCGTTTTCAGCAACAGCTGAGATCATAACGACTTCAGTATAAGGCCAGACTAACAGCGACCTATCTATTTACAGCAAGACATCCAATGCCTCGTTTCTTCAGACCAATACCACTGTAGCTTATGGGCGCGAATTTCTGTTTTTATTTAGGCCGATAGGCTTTCGTATTTATCAGCTGCGAGCAGTCACAGCGACTTCTGGCAGCTGCTGCCAGGGTCCGCTCCGACGTGCCACCTGCTAATGGTTGCTCAGAAGGCAGCGCAGCCACGAGTGTGACGGCGCAGTGCTGCGCTGACAAGGGCAGACGAAGATTTCTGCTACCTCTATACTTTGTGCAACCGAGATTCACTGCTTGCAGTCCACTCTCCACCACTACAGGTTACAGCACCATTCCAAACACAGCCATCTCTGTTGTGATGTTAAGGGTTCCATACGTTTGGGACATCGATTCAGTATTGGTTTCTGCTTGTCTCCGACGGATGGTAGGCTAGTAAAAACATGTGCCCAGACGACGACACAGCCGGCCGCTGTGGGAGAGCGGTTCTAGGCATTTCCGTCCGGAACCGCACTGGCGCTATGGTGGCAGGTTCGAATCCTGCCCCGTGCATGGATGTGTGTGATGTCCTTAGGTTAGTCAGGTTTAAGCAGTTCTAAGTCTAGGGGACTGATGACCTTAGATGTTAAGTCCCATAGTGTCTAGAGACTTTTTTTTTTTTGACGACACAAATAAAATGTGGCTGTGGCATGTTGTATGCACTGTAACGCAATCCATTCTTAATCGACGAGAATTGATGTGTCGGTAATTTAGGTGGGAAATAAAGGCAATCAGGCATCTAGAAAAAATGAAACATTAATAAGTTTATTAAGATCACATAAATTTTATAACTGCGACAGAAATTATTTTGTATTGTGGTAGTTTGTTCTGTGGTGCTGAGTTGTATACCATGAAAGTAGTGTTCTTCATACAAACAAATAGTTTTAAGTACTGATGTACTGACACATAGTATTGCTTAGTAACTTTTTGCACGTCATTGTAATCTCCTCACTGCAGTTCTCTGTGCTAAGATTGATAAGTCCGTAGATTCACCGAGCCCGGGGACAGTCTCTCAGTGCTGCTGCTTAAAGAGACACACTGGCCATTCAGAGTCGCAGGGAGTGATGTCATGTGACTTGAACGTCCTCTGGTGGCGTGTATGCGATACGACTGGCAATGGAGACAGTGCACAGTGAACGACGAAGTGAACTCGCTGGTGCCCTGCTAGTCGGAGATCTTAAAAGTGCTGTGTCTCCCGCGAATCTGCGTGTAGCGCGTGGGCCACCGGGTGCGGTCAGCGAAGACGTCATCGAGACCTCAAGAACCCTGAAGAAAATGGGTTTCCTGACATCCCATTCCACTGTCACATTTTAACGCCTCAGATGTCTTGATATTTCATGATTTGACCACCCGAACAGTTCCACACTCGTAACGAAGGCTGTTGTAACCGTGACCGGAACGGTCGCGGGGAGGACGAGAAAGCGCGGCGGGACCAAACGGTGAGCGGCCAGCGAACAAACAAACGAACGGAAAGGACGGACACGAAACAACGACGGACGATCGAGAGAGACCTTACGACGACAACACGCAAGAAGCAACAGAGTGACAGAGACAGCCAAACGAATCCAAGACGTCCACTAGTAATGAAACAAAGAACGGTAAACACGCTGTCTGTTGTCGAGGCGATATTTCGAGACTCACGCAACAATAAGACTCGCTAGCTGAGCGAGGGGCAGGCGCTTAACTACACGATCGGAGGAGCCGCTGTGTTCCACTGTGGCGCCCTCACTCTAAATGCGGGCAAGGAGGCGCGCGCCGCCACAGCTTACGGCGCGATGGTGCAGAGACCTCTAGGGGTCTTCGACGTCCATGACGTCTGGCGCGGATTCAAATTCCGCCGCGCGCGGTACCAGAAAAGGCCCATAAAACTCTGTCATCTGTTAGCAACATCGTCTGTGACGACCCCTTGGCATCCTATGTGGTGCACTCTTATCATCAGACGCAGCGCACACAATTTCTAAGGGATGATAACATGCTCATATGACTACAGCATGAACCTGTTGTTATGCACATTGCAGCAGTCACATATCATTGCAACTATAATGAATTGCAAGCCAGCTGATGCTCCCTACTTGTACGAAAGTGTGTCTGCACAACCACTTAACTTTTTAAGTCAGTGCCAGATCACTATTCACAATGTCTCAGAGGTTGACGCCGTGTTCCTTGACCTCAGAAAGGTTTTCGACACAATTCTGCACAAAGAACTAGCTCACCAATCTCGGACCAGATTTTTGTCTGGTTTCAGAACTTCCTAGGGGATAGAAAACGCACTGACCGAAAAAAATACCCCATAACCAGGAAACAGTCAACGGAGAGTGATGAAATTTCGGGAATCCACTTGTCTAGTGAACACATTTAAGCGATTAATATTGCAAGATCACAAGCTAATGTAATCACGATGAAAGCCTTACACGTATGAAATGCTGGTGCATTAATAAGCGGAATAACAGCCAGAATATGGATTGCAAGCATCCAGACGTGCCGCATTGTATCGTAGACGTGCCGGATGTCAATTTGTGTGATGAAACTGCTTGCCTGTTGCACTTGGTCAGTCAATACACGGTCCGCCCCCGCTAGCTGAGTGGTCAGCGCGACAGAATGTCAATCCTAAGAGCCCGGGTTCGATTCCCGGCTGGGTCGGAGATTTTCTCCGCTCAGGGACTGGGTGTTGTCCTAATCATCATCATTTGATCCCCATCGACGCGCAAATCGCTAAAGTGGTGTAAAATCGAAAGACTTGCACCTGGCGAACGGTCTACCCGACGGGAGGCCCTAGTACAGGGCTTCACAACATACGTGCTCGCGGAGCAAGCTGTGAGCAGCAAGGCGCGAGCACGGAGCAGCGCGAGCACGCTACCCCCACTACCGGACCAGAGCGGAGAGTGGGGAGAGTCACGTGGGGCACACATCAGCTGCCGCCAGTCAATGTAAATCCGCGGCCACCTGCAGGGATATCATTCACGAATTATTACTGCGGCAAATGAAACAAATAAAGGAGAATGTACACATGCCACATAATTTTACTAGCTTAGTGTATGCCTCTACATTCGTATTAATTTGTGAACTGTTACACAATAAAAGGTGTCACTGAAGTGTGGGATTCTCAGTTATCTTGTACTTTTTGCCCTTTACAATTGCGTCTATGTTCGGAGTAATTGTTCTTGTGCATTGTAGGCGCAGCGTGCAATTTAAATTTCGATCAGACAAAGCGTTTCTCAGGCGCGTCTTGTTACATTTCATTCCAGAGAACAGTTGTTCACAAACATACGTGGAACCGAACATTGATATTATTGTAGCCACCAGTTTGTGCAAACGAGGAAATCTATCCTGAGGGAAGTGTCTGCAGAATTCCAAAATGTTTTTCTTGTTCAGAAATTTGTCTCTGTATTCTCTGTCACACTGCAGGTCGATAAGTTCTAGTTGCAGCTCAGGACGAATCTCTTCAATATTCGCTGAATATGGAGAGGAGAACAGATCAAAATCACTGTCTAGTGCTGTCAGATCTTGAAAGCGTTGATCAAATTCTTCCTTAAGGGCAACTAAACTATGTGAATAACGTTCACAGTCTTTGTGAACATCTTGCATGGATGATAATTTAGGGAAATGAGCTAGATTTCCTGTTTCCAGCTGACTCACCCAAAGTGTCAATTTCACTTTAAAAGCTCGTATTCGATCTATGAAATGAGTAATTAGCAGATCTTTACCTTGCAGTGAAATGTTCAAAGCATTCACATGGCTAGTTAAATCTGCTAAGAGCGCGAGATCACATTTCCATGAAGGCTCTTTCAATTCAGGAACACACATGTTATTTATTTCCATCAACATATTTATCTCATCTAATAGGGAAAAAAATCGATTTAATAATTCGCCACGACTAAGCCAGCGGACCTCGCTGTAATAAGGCAGGCTACCATACTGGCTTTCTACATCCTCAAGAAAGCTTTTAAATTGCCTGTGTTGTAGCCCATGCTTCCTTATATAATTGGTTGTACAAACAACAACACTCATCATATTTTTTAGAGTGATACTCTTTGCACATAAGTTTTCCTGGTGGATCACACAGTGAACGCCCCTTATTTCATTCGGCACAGTCAGTTTTTTCATTTTCTCCTTCAACAGCGCAATGAAACCTGATTTTTTCCCTGTCATCGCTGGTACACCGTCTGTAGACACTGAAACTAAAGAATTCCACGACAATCCTATATTTTCAACACTTTCTTCAACACTACTTAAAATATCACCTCCGGTTGTGGTGTTGTTCATGGCTACTACATCGAGGAGCTCCTCCCTCACCTGAAGATCTCTATTAACACCTCTAATAAATATGGCAAGCTGCGCTGTTCCAGTGATATCAACACTTTCGTCCAGAGCTAGAGAATACGCCATAAAATCTGTACAGATATTTGCAAGCTGGCTCTGGACGTCGTCTGCCATGTCCTATATGCGACGCATAATAGTCATGTTAGATAATGGCACAATCCGAAACTGTTCAACTTGAGATGGACACAAATGTTCCGCTGCAACTACCAAACATTCTTTTATTATATTGCCATCAGTGAAGGGGCGCAGGGATTTTGCTAAAAGCAAAGCAATTTTGTAACTCACTCTGAGAGCTGCCTCAGTTGATTTTTCTTCGTCGTCCAGATCTTCTTCGGATAGCTTCCTTTTAAGTTTAATAACTTCCTGTGCACGATCTGGTCCATCACATTTTCCACTTCCGTAGTCTTTCGCTTGGTGCGACATATAATGTCGCTGCAAATTAAATTTCCTAAAAGAATTCAGCGTTTTGTGACGTACTAAACATTTTGCAACACCATCTTTTACTGTAAACAGATACAATTCCTCCCAATGGGGGTTGAACTGCGAAAACATGGTTGGGGTTACACAACGGCGACTTGACATGATTCTTAACCTGCGAAGTGACTGTTAGAACTGATCGTAGTACTTTAAACGTTACACAGTCGGCGCGAATTCAATAGGCACGCTGCGGCCCTGTTCAAACGTGCGCGCTCATTTCCCCTCCCTCCCCTCCCTCGCTACTCCGCGACCTTGCACCTGCTCGCGAGCACGTGCCTGAGCAGACGCGAGTACTCGCGCTCAAAACTGGCCAGTTGTTAAGCCCTGCCCTAGTCACACGACGTTATTATAGTCAATACAGGGACGGTTAATGCTGGATGACGCTAGAGTTGTTGTCCGATGATGTTCCTTACGTGCTTGATTGGAGGCAAATTTGGCGATCGAGCAGACCAAGGCAACATGCCGATACTCTGTGCAACAGGTTGGGGGTACAGCAGCGGTATGTGGGAGAGTGTTATCCTGTTGGAAAACACCCCTTGGAACGCTGTTCATGATTGGTAGAACAACAGGTCGAATGTCCAGAGTGACGTACTAATTTTCAGACAGGGTGCGTGGGATAACCACGTTAGTGCTCCTGCTGTCATACGAAATCGCACCCAGGACCGTAACTTTGGGTGTAGGTACAGTGCGCCTTGCCTAGCAGAGAGGTTGGTTGTAGGCCTAGAGTGGCCATCTTCTAACCAACACACGGCATCACTGGCACCGAGGCAGAACTAGATTTCATCATAATACACGACAAACCTCCACTCTTCCCTCTCACTTGACACCACAGAAGTATCAAATGGCGGTGGCTTGAGGCCACTGGAATGCACACTACTGGACGTGTGGCTCGGACCTGTCCTTGAAGTAACCCATTTGTAACAGTTCCGCGTGTCACTGTGGTGCCAACTGCTGCCCAGATTGCTGTTGCAGACGCAGTACGGTGCGCCATATATCGGACACGATGGTCTTCTCTCTCGGTACTGCCACCTGGCTGTCTGGAGTCCGGTCTTCTGCGGACCGTACATTCTCGTGGCTACCGCTACCAGCAGTCACGTACAGTAGCTACATCTGTGACAAGTCTTTCTGCAACATCGCAGAAGGAACATACAGCTTCTCGTAGCAGTGTTACACGACCTCGTTAGCCGTATTACACAACCGGGTTGATACTGAGCGATTGATAACTGCGTCTTCGTAGTCTTAAAGGCGTTCTTGAGTAACATCAACTCACCACGCCCAGTCTGAAAGACAGCTAACTCTCAGGACCGTTACACCCTGTATATAAAGCAAATGTGATTTGCATCCTCATACTGGCGCTACTAGCGCCACTTTTATGGGACTGGCGCGAAATTTAATTAGATGTCATATTTCTGATGTAGAAACACACCAATTTTAGTTTACCTAGAGCAAATTCTTCTACCTGTTGCGATTTTTTTCCATCAGTGTACATCGTTCAAGAGATGTTGAGGTAATTTCGGGAATACCGCGAGGCAGACTTTATAGGGCTGCTATTCTATACAATACAGGGTGTAAAACACAACGGACGGACGGCGGAGGGAGCGCGCCGCGGGCGGAGGGTATTTAAATCGGCCGCCACCGCGACCGAACCCAGTTCCCTCTGAGCAGCCATAGCGTACGGATCTCCGTGCTGGCACGTTCACAGGAGCTCAGTCCGTCAGTTCACCTGATGATGGCGACATGTATGATCGCCGAAATATTGTGCCCGTTGGACACTATAGACCGGCAGCACACCCGTGGATATTTTGATTAAAACACAACAGTTTACAACGCACCTCAGTGTTTTAGGGCATGTGGAGACGAACAGACTCATATAGGTCTATCAGGCATGGGAACAACCCCAAATTTGCCTACAAAGGCCACCTAAACTATAGCCCATGCGGGCATATGCGGTATTGTTAATATCCTCTCGCCATCTTACAGAAAATGGCTCTGAGCACTATGGGACTTAACATCTGAGGTAATCAGTCCCCTAGAACTTAGAACTACTTAAACCTAACTAACCTAAGGACATCACACACATCCATGCCCGAGGCAGGATTCGAAACTGCGACCGTAGCAGTCGCGCGGTTCCGGACTGAAGCACCTAGTACCGCTCGGCCCCATCTTACAGCGCTGGTTATCGATAACTCTGGTATGTTAACCTCTCCTGTTAGGGTAATGAAAGAGAAAGATTTTTGAACACGTTATGCAAAAAGTAATCACGTTTCAGTTGGATCAAATATCAACCTTTACAAGCACAGTTGTCTCCTAATAAGACAGCCAGACAAACATAATGATTTAATTGTTGATTTTATTGAGTTACCATTCAAAGCATTGAGAGCTAACATTCACAGAACGTCCGTTTTACCGTATGTAAGATCACGACTAAGCCGTCAGCATCAGAAGGCGAGAGGATATTAAAAAACTCACTCTGTGCGCATGCGCTGGACGTTGATGGCTTTTGTAGGCCAGTTATAAATTGAGGCCCAGCTTAATGGACCACACGTATGCGATATCACATTTTTCGTGTCGACTTCTTCTACACCACTGTCGAACGTTGTAAACGCCTGTACATGCGCCACAACGCTTACGTCAACGCACCGCCTAAAGCCTGAAATGAAGTACAGAACGACCAGTAGTTGGTGCAGCGAGTGCGGCTGCCTCTAAAGTAAACAAATGTATTGTGCCACAATAGCCGAAGAGATCCATTACTTTCCGATTACGCTTTTGCAGACAGACAATGGTAACTATACCCCATACATTGAAGTAACAGCCTGGAGCTTGACCATTCCGTACATCTAGTGGCAGGGCTGAAATTCATTCGAAAAATATTAAGAGGATGTATTTCATCCACAAATGAAGTGGATTACAAAACGTATGACCTATTCTTTAGAACCGTTACCAGGTTGAGCAGTGCGTTTCGTCTCGTCTCGATTAGTTAGGGTGTGAGATTTGCTACGTTGCAGGTTGAGTCGCCAGTATATCACTTCGTTGTATATGGACACTGTGGTGTAGGAGCATCCGTCGTGGAGAGTGCGACTAGGTGACTTCACAGCGTGCAAGCGGGCAAGGCTCTTCTACGCGTACCGAGATCTCGCTGAGTAATTCGACATCGTAAAACGAGCAACTACTGTGCAGTGCACGTTCGAAAGGAATTGTCCACGCCAAACGGATTTTGAGATTCATTTGTGGGTTAGGGACACTTTGACATTACCGGAAGAGGAAATAGTAGGCACCCAGATATATTTCCCGTTGTCCCCTTGTTTTCTAATATTTTCTGATGCTGATGCTTCTGAGTCGCCGCAAATAATGGTAAACGCAGATTTAAACGGAGTGACGGTTCTATTAGTGGTGTGTCGTTTTAGCATATAGGTTATGGAGTTCGGACTGTGCGTGTCCTTAACGTAGCTATCCAGGTTCCATCTGAATGATTTGCTAAGACTTTACAAATAGACAGAAATATATTTTCTTTAGCAATAAAACTTCGGTCCAGTGCATTTATATACAAAGAGACAAACCTGCCAAAAAAACACTACAAGAGATACGTCAGGGCGGTATACAGCCGTTTACCTGTAAAGGTATAAATCTTGTGGAAACTGGCAGAGGAATTTTAATCCGCATTCCTGATGTATATCTAATAAATGCATAAACACCAACAGTCTCAGCCAGGACACGCAACAGAAGAGACACTTTAAAATATACAGTTGTGTTCCTTTTACCAAATTTATGCACTAACATAATAAGAGGCGGAGATATTAGTTGCATACTGGGGAAATAAGGTCAGACACCAAATTTTAATGCATATGCTGAGGTGGAAGCTTTAATCAGTGCAATTGGTATAATACATACTTTGATTATCACCTTTCCCGCAAATGATACGATACACATACTATAAGAAAGGTTCCGCCCCAGGACTTAGACCGACACTACATCAGTACAGGGATTATTCCTATTGCAACAGATTGTGGCCGGACGGGCTGGCCGAGCGGTTCTAGGCGCTTCAGTCTGTAACCGCGGGACTGCTACGGTCGCAGGTTCGAATCCTGCCTCGGGCATGGATGTGTGTGATGTTAGTTAGGTTTAAGTAGTTCTAAGTTCTAGGGGACCGATGACCTCAGATCAGTGTGACGACCATGTACTGCCACGACAGGCTGGAAGTTTGTGCAGATGCCATTTCACAACTGCTAGAAGTACTTTTCGAAAGGTGGACCATGGAATGTTCAGCTGTCGTGACACAGCTCTTGCTCTGCTTGTGAACATCGCACATTGTTGGTCATCGCAACAGTAACTTCTCTAGCAATTTGTGGTTCAATAGGCCGTCGGCCTTTCACAGGAGCAATGCCCAAACCTCCAGTTAATTCCAACTTCCGAATCATGTTCTTCAACCCTGGCGGGGAAAATGTGTTGTCACTTGCGTCCTGTTGGTTTGATAAACCAACTTTACCGGTAAAGTCGTGCTCACCTTGTCCAGACCCATGTTGAATGTCTGCAGCTGCAGCGCACTCTGATGCCTGTGGTTCATCCCTACGTCGCCGTACCAGTACCGGTCCCTAACGGCAAGAGGTGAAGCTAATACTACACTACTGGCCATTAAAATTCCTACCCCACGAAGATGGCGTGCTACAGACGCGAAATTTAGACGACAGAAAGAACATGCTGCGATATGCAAATGATCAGCTTTTCAGAGCATTCACACAAGGTTGGCGCCGCTGGCGACACCTACAACGTCCTGACATGAGGAAAGTTTCCAACCGATTTCTCAAACACGAACAGCAGTTGACCGGCGTTGCCTGGAGAAACGTCGTTGTGATGCCTCGTGTAGGGAGGAGAAATGCGTACCATCACGTTTCCGACTTTGATAAAGGTCGGATTGTAGCCTGTCGCGATTGCGTTTTATCGTATCGCGGCATTGCTGCTCGCGTTGGTCGAGATCCAATGACTGTTAGCAGAATATGGAATCGGTGGGTTCAGGAGGGTAACACGGAACGCCGTGCTGGATCCCAACGGCCTCATATCACTAGCAGTCGAGATGTCAGGCATCTTATCCGCATGGCTGTAACGGCAGCCACGTCTCGATCCCTGAGTCAACAGACGGGGACGTTTGCAAGACAACAGACATCTGCACGAACAGTTCGACGACGCCTGCAGCAGCATGGACTACCACCTCGGAAACCATGGCTGTTGTTACCCTCGACGCTGCACCACAGACAGGAGCACCTGCGATGGTGTGCTCAGCGACGAACCTGGGTGCACGAACGGCAAAACGTCATTTTTTTGGATGAATCCGGGTTCTGTTTACAGCATCATGATGGTCGCATCCGTGTTTGGCGACATCGCGGTGAACGCACATTGAAGACGTGTATTCGTCATCGCCATACTGGTGTATTACCCGGCGTGATTGTATGGGGTGCCATTGGTTACACGTCTCGGTCACCTTTTGTTTGCATTGACGGCACTTTGAACAGTGGACGTTACATTTCAGATGTGTTACGACCCGTAGGTCTACCCTTTATTCGATCCCTGCGAAACCGTGCATTTCAGCAGGATAATGCACGACCGCATGTTGCAGGTCCTGTACGGACCTTTCTGGAGACAGAAAATGTTCGACTGCTACCCTGGCCAGCACATTCTTCAGATCTCTTAGCAATTGGAAACGTCTGGTCAATGGTGGTCGAGCAATTGGCTCGTCACAATACGCCAGTCACTACTCTTGATAAACTGTGGTATTGTGTTGAAGCTGCATGGGCAGCTATACCTGTACACGCCATGCAAGCTCTGTTTCACTGAATGCCCAGGTGTATCAAGGCCGTTATTACAGCTAGAGGTGATTGTTGTGGGTACTGATTTCTCAGGATCTATGCACGCAAATTGCGTGAAAATGTAATCACGTGTCAGTTCTGGTATAATATATTTGTCCAATGAATATCCATTTATCATATGCATTTCTTCTTGGTGCAGCAGTTGTAATGGCCAGTAGCGTATAAACAACGAAAATCCTGCAGCGCACAATATGAACATCGTTCCAATACAGCTGGTTCGGCCCAGGTACAAAAGCTTATTTATAAGCATCCTGTACAACATTAAATTCTGCAGAGTGGACGATTTGCCTGCTGAGACGAAGTGCACCAAACGTGCTATTAGGCAAGTGTAGCACTTGTGTAAAGGTTCCAGTCAGTTTAAAGGGATGATATGTTGCTCTCAGCGATACTGTTCATTAAGGTAGTTCTTTTCCTGGTCCAGTTCCAGATTCATAATTTGTCACCGCAAACAAGTAAGTGCGCTGTGATTCGATCATCTAGTAATGGTGACAATAAGGGCTGGCTTGCAGTGGCTGCTTAGTTCTATGATGTATCCGGTCTAGGGATGTTCCGATTGACGACGTCGCACCACGTGGTACTTACTTCGATAGGTACGATGGCGATGGAGACATTGTTACAAATATTTTTCCACTTTTTCTTCTTGGATATTTCGCCTCGAGGTGGTTTTGCGAAAGCTCTGCGGTTAGTGGTGCGTAGATTTTCTTGGTGGCGAATTGCTTCCTATCAAAGTGAATGTAAATGAATTCTATCAAGTGTGTGTGTGCGTAGTCTAGCTGTGCATTCCTATGGTTGAGACTGCGTGGCTCGCTGCTGTCCGCATTTCCCCAAAGTTTCAAATAGGCGTTGCGTTTTTCCCGGCCTGTTTGCGTGCATTATTTTTGAGGCCCGATTCAGAAACACGGCATTACTGAGTGACTGGACGTGTTTGGTGCGCCATTTTCCCCTCTTCCCCTCTGGCGTTGCCGTGTTGAAGGAAAGTTTAAAAACGTACCGCGACAGCCAATATTTTGTGCGCAGCCTCTGACGCTATCGGTTTTACAGCATCTGAGGTGTTGATTTTAGTTAAGACGTAGGCATTAACTAAAACGTAAGCATTAATATACAGCACTTTCGTAAACGATAGCTGCCCGAATGTTGTTCTCCCGGAGCATGCCACGAATGGCCTGTGGCTTATTTAACCAGTTAGTTGTAACCAATTCGAGTGGATTCTGCATTGAGTATATGCCGAGTTGAAATGTTCCAGCGCTTTCCTAGAGCCATTTCGTGTCTACTTTGATGTCATATGGTCCCAGATGGATTATTTTACATTTTTAAAGATTATATATTGCCTTGAGCTAGTTCGAGTCTACTTTGATGGCATATGGGCCCAGATGAATTATTTTACACTTTTGAAAGTTATACATTCTGCAGTAAAAAGTTGTAAATTTTGAGAGAATGTTTCGGATTTCGTCCATTTCCTCATTTCCATTTATAATTACACTTTTTTATGTCGTCTCTATAGGGATGACATATAGTTTTAACGTTAAATACTGATCGTCCATTTAATGTCGTATGCAGATTTCGAATGATCTGAATGGACGCCGTTAACTGAGCGTTAATCTTCATCCTCCAAAAGGTTCCACATCTGATTTTCGAGTTGTCTGTAAAAATCTGTCGTCAAAACTCGTTGTCCGCAATGTCCTCATTAAAAGTTATGATTGATCCTCTCAAATGCTTTATTGAAATATAGAAACACTAACGCGAGCTGGGACTTATATTTCCACGTTAAATTAGTAATCCATACATATATATTATAAATAAGGATCTACGCACGAGTTTGTATGTATGTGGTTGTGCATATGTTTCACATCTCCTCCTAAATCTCTTGACCGGTTTCAACCACACTTGGTACACGTGCACCTTACTGTCAGGCAGCACTAGATGTTGCGGTAAGAACCACCTACCAATCACACTTCAGGAGATATGACGTCATAAACACTGAGACCCAAGAAAAACTTACACATTGAGCATGATGTTTAAATTTATTCCCTCTTTTCTACTATCTCTGTTCGCAACACTTTTTGCAGACAATATCCCATGTCGCGGATTGTACGCAATTAAATATATCATTGTACGATACAGAGTTTAAGAGTTATGAAGTCATAAACACTGACGTGTGTGAAACAACCCTGCATCATCGATGAAGTTTTAATATACAGGGTGATTCAAAAAGAATACCACAACTTTAAAAATGTGTATTTAATGAAAGAAACATAATATAACCTTCAGTTATACATCATTACAAAGAGTATTTAAAAAGGTTTTTTTTCACTCAAAAACAAGTTCAGAGATGTTCAATATGGCCCCCTCCAGACACTCGAGCAATATCAACCCGATACTCCAACTCGTTCCACACTCTCTGCAGCATACCAGGCGTAACAGTTTGGATAGCTGCTGTTATTTCTCGTTTCAAATCATCAATGGTGGCTGGGAGAGGTGGCTGAAACACCATATCCTTAACATACTCCCATAAGAAAAAATCGCAGGGGGCAAAATCAGGGCTTCTTGGAGGCCAGTGATGAAGTACTCTGTCACAGGCTGCCTGGCGTCCGGTCCATCGCCTCGGGTAGTTGACGTTCAGGTAGTTACGGGCAGATAAGTGCCAATGTGGTGTCGCTCCATCCTGCTGAAATATGAATTGTTGTGCTTCTTGTTCGAGCTGAGGGAACAGCCAATTCTCTAACATCTCCAGATACTGTAGTCCAGTTACAGTAGCACCTTCGAAGAAAAAGGGACCAAAAACTTTATTGGCTGAAATGGCACAGAAAACGTTCACCCTAGGCGAGTCACGTTCATACTGAGTTGTTTCACGCGGATTCTCAGTGCCCCATGTACAGACATTGTGACGGTTGGCTTTCCTGTTAGTGTGGAAAGTTGCTTCATCACTAAACACAATCTTTGAAACGAAAGATTCATCTATTTCCATTTGAGCAAGGATAAAATCACAGAAATCGATTCTTTTAATCTTAACAGCTGCAGACAGTGCTTGAACCAATTTCAGACGATAAGGTTTCATAACTAACCTTTTCGTAGGACTCTCCATACAGTTGATTGTGGAATTTGCAGCTCTCTGCTAGCTCTACGAGTCGATTTTCCTGGGCTGCGAACAAATGCTTGCTGGATGCGTGCTACAAAAAAATGGTTCAAATGGCTCTGAGCACTATGGGACTTAACATCGTAGGTCATCAGTCCCCTAGAACTTAGAACTACTTAAACCTAACTAACCTAAGGACATCACACAACACCCAGCCAACACGAAGCAGAGAAAATCCCTGACCCCGCCAGGAATCGAACCCGGGAACCCGGGCGTGGGAAGCGAGAACGCTATCGCACGACCACGAGATGCGGGCAATGATGCGTGCTACATTTTCATCACTCGTTCTCGGCCGTCCAGAACTTTTCCCTTTGCACAAACACCCATTCTCTGTAAACTGTTTATACCAACGTTTAATACACCACCTATCAGGAGGTTTAACACCATACTTCGTTCGAAATGCACGCTGAACAACTGTCGTCGATTCACTTCTGCCGTACTCAATAACACAAAAAGCTTTCTGTTGAGCGGTCGCCATCTTAGCATCAACTGACGCTGACGCCTAGTCAACAGCGCCTCAAGCGAACAAATGTACAACTAAATGAAACTTTATAACTCCCTTAATTCGCCGACAGATAGTGCTTAGCTCTGCCTTTTGTCGTTGCAGAGTTTTAAATTCCTAAAGTTGTGGTATTCTTTTTGAATCACCCTGTACTTATTCTTTGCTACTAAGACAGTCCCCACAGTCTGGTCAACTTAAGGAAATCCCTGACAGCTGGCAGTGCTCTTGGCAGCTTTCACCTGCGAAGAGCAAACGGCCGCAGGACAAAATGATAGCCGTCTATAGAGCTTTGCAGGGTCTTTGCTATAGACACGTTTACAAAATCGCGTTGTAGACACCCAAAGCAGCTGCGCACAGAGTGCAGAAACTCTCAGGGATCACGTTTCTCAATCTAGATATTGTACTTCAACATTTGTACGTTATGCATATTTCTTTATATGTCAGTTTCGTAATTTCAAAGCTGCTTTCACGAATAGTTGGAAATGAAATTTTCTCGATACTCCACCACAACACAGTTTACTTTTTGTTTTCATTTCTAACAGAAAATTGGCAAAGTAAATACCCGGGCAATGCTGGTTTTGTCAGCTAGTATTTAGATATCCACTCGTGGTATAGGGCATCGATCGTCCAATTGGAGCACTTGTTGGATAGGGCCCCATCACATTTTTAGGAATCAGTCTATTAAGCGTGTTGATATTTTAAAATCTGCATTTAGGAGTGTTACTGGTCTAAAATCTTGTAACCTATATTTTATGAATGTTTTTGCGACTCGTCCCACCATTCTCTCAATAAATGCAGGTGGGAGGCGCTTATCTGTTGGCAGTCAACCATATGCACCCGTCATCTCAGTAACGAAGAATACAATTCCATAGAGTGGATATCTGGCCCAGCTGCTTTTCATCGCTGTGCATCCTTAATCGTAATTTTTATTTCCTGACGAGTTACATTTTTTAAAAGTTTGGAATAAAATCAGCGAGCCAACTGCACGTTTATTTTTTATATCAAATACCACGATCGGTTCCGTGCCGCAAGGCCACTGTGCAGTCGTTACGCGTCAGTCGGCCTGAGAGGAAACAGCCATTGGACAGTGGCCTTGAGTGCCGGAACCGTTTCTGATACACTCCTGGAAATTGAAATAAGAACACCGTGAATTCATTGTCCCAGGAAGGGGAAACTTCATTGACACATTCCTGGGGTCAGATACATCACATGATCACACTGACAGAACCACAGGCACATAGACACAGGCAACAGAGCATGCACAATGTCGGCACTAGTACAGTGTATATCCACCTTTCGCAGCAATGCAGGCTGCTATTCTCCCATGGAGACGATCGTAGAGATGCTGGATGTAGGCCTGTGGAACGGCTTGCCATGCCATTTCCACCTGGCGCCTCAGTTGGACCAGCGTTCGTGCTGGACGTGCAGACCGCGTGAGACGACGCTTCATCCAGTCCCAAACATGCTCAATGGGGGACAGATCCGGAGATCTTGCTGGCCAGGATAGTTGACTTACACCTTCTAGAGCACGTTGGGTGGCACGGGATACATGCGGACGTGCATTGTCCTGTTGGAACAGCAAGTTCCCTTGCCGGTCTAAGAATGGTAGAACGATGGGTTCGATGACGGTTTGGATGTACCGTGCACTATTCAGTGTCCCCTCGACGATCACCAGTGGTGTACGGCCAGTGTAGGAGATCGCTCCCCTCACCATGATGCCGGGTGTTGGCCCTGTGTGCCTCGGTCGTATGCAGTCCTGATTGTGGCGCTCACCTGCACGGCGCCAAACACGCATACGACCATCATTGGCACCAAGGCAGATGCGACTCTCATCGCTGAAGACGACACGTCTCCATTCGTCCCTCCATTCACGCCTGTCGCGACGCCACTGGAGGCGGGCTGCACGATGTTGGGGCGTGAGCGGAAGACGGCCTAACGGTGTGCGGGACCGTAACCCAGCTTCATGGAGACGGTTGCGAATGGTCCTCGCCGATACCCCAGGAGCAACAGTGTCCCTAATTTGCTGGGAAGTGGCGGTGCGGTCCCCTACGGCACTGCGTAGGATCCTACGGTCTTGGCGTGCATCCGTGCGTCGCTGCGGTCCGGTCCCAGGTCGACGGGCACGTGCACCTTCCGCCGACCACTGGCGACAACATCGATGTACTGTGGAGACCTCACGCCCCACGTGTTGAGCAATTCAGCGGTACGTCCACCCGGCCTCCCGCATGCCCACTATACGCCCTCGCTCAAAGTCCGCCAACTGCACATACGGTTCACGTCCACGCTGTCGCGGCATGCTACCAGTGTTAAAGACTGCGATGGAGCTCCGTATGCCACGGCAAACTGGCTGACACTGACGGTGGCGGTGCACAAATGCTGCGCAGCTAGCGCCATTCGACGGCCAACACCGCGGTTCCTGGTGTGTCCGCTGTGCCGTGCGTGTGATCATTGCTTGTACAGCCCTCTCGCAGTGTCCGGAGCAAGTATGGTGGGTCTGACACACCGGTGTCAATGTGTTCTTTTTCCATTTCCAGGAGTGTATTTGCAATTAAAAGTAAAGTGCAACTGGTGTTGTCATTTTATTCCAAACCAATACTACAGTCTCGAAACATGCTTCGTATGTTGGACAAAAAAGTTTTTAGAATTTCTCCTTGTCTGCCGGATTTAGTGTGGTGGGGATATTCTATAGAAGTTGCTCACTGTCCTCCAAGCCCATATCTTGTTCTGCGTAAAGTTCATTGTACTATTTCTCTACGTAACATTTGATGGCAAACTGGGTGTTATACCAGGTGTAACATAATTATTGTCGTTAATGCATACAGTTGAAAGACACGGTACAATAAGGAAGAAATCTCAGTAAACATAGGTCTACAAACGAACTGTTTGCGAGATATTTGCAACTTTGTGGTTACCAGCCCCCACTGACTCGATTCTGTGTAAACGTCATACCAGCTTGGAGAAGGTAACAATAATATGCAACATTATGAAAAGTTATCAGAGATACTTTGGTATAAAAAATGGTTCAAATGGCTCTAAGCTCTATGGGACTTAACATCTGAGGTCATCAGACCCCTAGACTTAGAACTACTTAAACCTAACTAACCTAAGGACATCACACACATCCATGCCCGAGGCAGGATTCGAACTTGCGACCGTAGCAGCCACGTGGTTCCGGACTGAAGCGCCTAGAACCGCTCGACCACAGCGGCCGGCTGCCTTTGGTAGAAGTGGGCATGTTCTGAATGAGCACGACAGCAGTGACATGGTTGTACCAATAGTTAAAAGAGGCGTTCAAAGTGTCGTGTTTGTACCCGTATGCAAACCTGTACCCATCGCCGCAATGAGATTCGAATACTTTCAGATACGCCTGGATTATTTCGAAATTCTTCACAAGCATTGACAAATCTCTACTCCATGTTTCAACCGTGTAGACCGGAGTGGTTTATACTACACCTTGAAAGTATCCCCAAACACAGAAATCCATCGCGTTCAGATCAGGTGATCCTGGAGGCCACGGTACCACTCCTCCAAGCCCAGTCCATCTTTGACCACATCGGGACGTTAGATGTCGTCTTACCACAGCAGCAAAATGTGACTGTCCTCCAACGTGCACGTGCTACGATGACGCCCGCTCTAAGGGAAAATTCTCGAGCAATCCCGCAAGATGATGCTGCATAAACCGAAGGTAATTCCGTCCACTGTGTCTGTTTCGCAACATGTGCAGCCCAATAAGACGATCACCTAGTACCCCTAACCTCACATTCAATGAGAAATATCGCTGATGTGGACCATATTGCGCTGATGTGAGAAATGTGATATTTAAACACACCAATCTGGATCTCTAAGTAGAATTTTATGAAACGCACGGTTGCCTACAGCTTGTTACATCCACTGACAGAACGTTGATCTAGGACCAAAGTCCATCCCAATAAGACATTGAACGCGTTAAAGATGGTGTGGGTAATGTCGCAATGCATTGATCTCCATACACTATTGTGGTACATTGCAGGAACCTGTGTTGTAACTATCCTGCTAAAATGCCTAGAAAGTTTTCCACTATTTCCAGCACAACGACTTGGAGCACAGGTGCAATTCGTGCAGGCGCAGCTGCTCACACAGCACATGTAAAATTCCCAATTTCTCGGAGGCGCTGATGCACCCCTCGTAAACCTCTGTTTTTCTAGTTGCCTTAGGACAGGGTATGCTTCTTGGTACAAGCGTGCAGCCTCCAGTACAATGCCGTTAGCCCAAAAAACATAAAATGCAAATTTGCATTGTTCTCGTTACTGTAATTTTCCATGTTACCATTAACAACATAGCTGACGCTCTGCAAAGAACTGACATGAGCAGCACTGTGACTGTGTGCTATAATGTCGTATCCAATCTGTTTACAACTTCACATCTCGAAAAAGTAAACAAAAACTACACCACGGACCGGCATGCTGTGTTAGCACACGATCACGTCAGGAGTGAATGGTAACCACAAAGTTGCAATTTTCGCTTCTACTTTCAACTGTATATGCTTACACAATTAATTACGATGCATCCTGTATACGAGGTGCATTCAAGTTCTACGGCCTCCGATTTTTTTTCTCCGGACTGGAAAGAGATAGAAACATGCGCATTGTTTTAAAATGAGGCCGCGTTCACTGTCAATACGTCCCAGAGATGGCAGCACCGTACGGCAGATGGAAATTTTACCGCCAGCGGCGAGAATGAGAACTGTTTTAAATACTTAAAATGGCGACATTTTCCTTACTTGAACAGCGTGCAGTCATTCGTTTTCTGAATTTGCGTGGTGTGAAACCAATTGAAATTCATCGACAGATGAAGGAGACATGTGGTGATGGGGTTATGGATGTGTCGAAAGTGCGTTTATGGGTGTGACAGTTTAATGAAGGCAGAACATCATGTGACAACAAACTGAAACAACCTCTGGCTCGCACAAGGCGGTCTGACGACATGATCGAGAAAGTGGAGAGAATTGTTTTGGTGGATCACCGAATGACTGTTGAACAGATCGCCTCCAGAGCTGGCATTTCTGTGGATTCTGTGCACACACTCCTGCATGACGACCTGAAAATGCGAAAAGTGTCATCCAGGTGGGTGCCACGAATGCTGACGGACGACCACACGGCTGCCCGTGTGGCATGTTGCCAAGAAATGTTGACGCGCAACGACAGCATGAATGGGACTTTCTTTTCGTCGGTTGTGACAATGGATGAGACGTGGATGCCATTTTTCAATCCAGAAACAAAGCACCAGTCAGCTCAATGGAAGCACACAGATTCACCGCCACCAAAAAAATTTCGGGTAACCACCAGTGCTGAAAAAATGATGATGCCCATGTTCTGGGACAGCGAGGACGTAATCCTTACCCATTGCGTTCTAAAGGGCACTACGGTAACAGGTGCATCCTACGAAAATGTTTTGAAGAACAAATTCCTTCCTGCACTGCAACAAAAACGTCCGGGAAGGGCTGCACGTGAGCTGTTTCACCGAGACAACGCACCTGAACATCGAGCTAACGTTACGCAACAGTTTCTTCGTGATAACAACTTTGAAATGATTCTTCATGCTCCCTACTCACCTGACCTGGCTCCTAGTGACTTTTGGCTTTTTCCAACAATGAAAGATACTCTCCGTGGCCGCACATTCACCAGCCGTGCTGATATTGCCTCAGCGATTTTCCAGTGGTCAAAACAGACTCCTAAAGAAACCTTCGCCGCTGCCATGGAATCATGGCGTCAGCGTTGTGAAAAATGTGTACGTCTGCAGGGCGATTACGTCGAGAAGTTACGCCAGTTTCATCGATTTCGGGTGAGTAGTTAATTAGAAAAAAAATCGGAGGCCTTTGAACTTGAACGCACCTCGTACCATACTTTCTTCGTTTTTCAAATGTTTGATTGTCTTCTGCTTGCTTCGTCTTATTTCCTTGACGATGTGGAATAGCTGAGTGCGTTATGCGCAGTGTCGTCAGTTTCCTGACCTTATTCACTTTTCGCCTAACGTTCTTCGAGTCAGTTTTATTCGTTTTACATCCAATAAATGTTTAATCTGGCTGAAGTGGTTACTATGTAAGTCACGCAAGCAGCTGTTGAAATGGAGTTCGGACTGTGCGTGTCCTTAACGTAGCTATCCAGGTTCCATCTGAATGATTTGCTAAGATTTTACAAATAGACAGAAATGTGTGTTCCAGTTATACTTTCTTTCTGGAATAATGAATGATGCATTTCCTAAGATGTGGTTTAACGTACTGGACTCATCAGCTAATCCGTTTGTTGTACCTTGATTGAAATCGAACACATCTGAACCAAATTTCGTTGTTTTCTTGTTTCCGTCCTTTTTCGTGCAGTATTGAGGTATTTAACTGACTGTTACCGCGTCCGAGAATGGTTGTTTGCTTCACTTGTCTGATGGTTATATGGTAGGTGACATGATCCGGAATGTTCAAAGGCCAATATTCACAATATGTTGAAAAAAATGGTTCAAATAGCTCTGAGCACTATGGGACTGCACGATCCGTTACAGCCATGCGGATAAGATGCCTGTCATCTCGAGTGCTAGTGATACGAGGCCGTTGGGATCCAGCACGGCGTTCCATATTACCCTCCTGAACCCACCGATTCCATATTGAGCTAACAGTCATTGGATCTCGACCAACGCGAGCAGCAATGTCGCGATACGATAAACCGCAATCGCGATAGTCTACAATCCGACCTTTATCAAAGTCGGAAACGTGATGGTACGCATTTCTCCTCCTTACACGATGTATCACAACAACGTTTCACCAGGCAACGCTGGTGAACTGCTGTTTGTGTGTCAGCACGTCACCACCGGTGCCAACTTCGTGTGAATGCTGTGAAAAAATTAATCATTTGCATATCACAGCATCTTCTTCCTGTCGGTTACATTTCGCGTCTGTAGCACGTCATCTTCGTGGTGTAACAATTTTAATGGCCACTAGTGTAGATATTGCTCTTCAAGTTCGGAAGGACTCGCCAACGTGCTTTTCCCACAACGCTCAACGTTCGAATGCGCTGTCTGTGTGCGATCGGCCTTAGGATGCGGCGGCCCGCCACTCAAGGCGGTCTAACACTGAGGCGTGAGACGGGGAGATGCTTGGTAGGCGTCCGTCAGTGGAACGGCACTGCCAAACTACACACTTACACTGAAGCGCCAAAGAAACTGGTATTGCCATGCGTATTAAAATACAGAGAAATGTAAACAGGCAGAAGACGGAGCTGCGGTCGGCAGGGTCTATATAAGACAACAAGTGTCTGGCGCAGTTATTATATCGGTAACTGAAGCTACAATGACAGTTATCAAGATTTAAGTGAGTTTGAACGTGGTGTAATAGTCGGCGCACGAGCGATGGGACACAGAATCTCCGAGGTAGCGATGAAGTGGGGATTTTCCCATACGACCGTTTCAACGAGTGCACCGTGATATCAGGAATCCGGTAAAATATCAAATCTCTGACATCGCTACGGCCGGAAAAAGGTCCTGCAAGAACAGGACCAACGACGACTGCAGAGAATCATTCAATGTGACAGAAGTGCAACCCTTGTGCAAATATCTGCAGATTGCAATTTCTGGGCCATCAACAAGTGTCAGCGTGCGAACCATTTAACGAAACATCATCGATATGGGTTTTTGGAGCCGAAGGCCCACTCGTGTACCCTTGATGACCCCACGACGCAAAGCTTTACACCTCGCCTGGACCCGTCAACACCTACGCTGGACTGTTGTTGACTGGAAACATGTTGCCTGGTCGTACGAGTCTCGTTTCAAATTGTATCGTGTAGACGGACGTGTACGAGTATGCAGACAGCGTAATGAATCATGTCAGCAATGGATTGTTCAAGCTGGTCGAGGCTCTATGGTGGTGTGGGTGCAGTTGAAGTGATATGGGACCCCCGACACGTCTAGATACGACTCTGAGAGGTGACACGTGCGTAAGCATCCCGCGTCATCATCTGCATTCATTCGTGTCCACTGTGCATTCCGACTGACTAGGGCAATTACAGCAGAAGAATGCGATTCCCCACACGTCGAGAATTGCTACAGAGTGGCTCCAGGAGCACTCTGCTGAGTTTAAACACTTCCCCTGGCCACCAAACCCTCCAGAAATGAGTATTATTGAGCAAATCTGGGATGCCTTGCAAAGTGTTCTTGGAAGAGATCCCCAGCCTCTCGTAATCTTACGGATTTGTGGACAGCCCTGCAGGATTCATGGTGTCAGTTCCCTCCAGCACTACATCAGACATTAGCGGAGTCCATTTCACGTGATGTTGCTGCATTTCTGCGTGGTCTCGGGGGCTCTACACGATATTGGGAGGTGTACCAGTTTCTTTGGTTCTTCAGTTTAATCTAACCGCCATAATCGTCGCGCTAACCGCAACGCGGCTATTGGCGGAATACAAACCACGAAAGGTGTACATGTGGATTTTTTTGAAACCACAATCGCGTAGTACAAAAGTTCAAGCAAATACACTTCTTTATTATACTACCATTCAAATGTCACGTATATGGTATAATATGACCAGCGTTGAAAAAATATACATTTGAAAAAGAAGCAAAAACTGAGCTAGACATGTTTTTTTTTTTTTTTTTTTGGTTTCCAGCATGCATTTTACCGCCTTCTGGTTTTTTCCCAAATTGCACTTACTATCCAAAAAGGAATAAAACAAAAGTCGGAGCTAATCCTACACTGCACAGCCACGTTTACGCTTGCATAAACAGAAAAAGAAGAAAACAAAGAAATCCCTTTCCAGCCTTTTAATGTTATTTCTTTCACTTCTTTTTTTAAGCGATTCAGTAATTTCTATCTCGAGGTCGGCCCGAACTCGTGACTTTATATCTTCGTGTCACGCGCACTTATCACATTTTATTTATTTATTTACTTTATGTTACAAAAAACAACACCAACAGGACCACAAAAATGAAGTAAACTGTTTAATAAACTTAAACATGGTCCGTAGTAGGCTGTAATGTGATTTTTATTTAATCGTGCAATTAGCTAATTTCGACTATGTGTTATTGTCAAGCATCTGTAAAATTTGCGGTAAGGTTCTATGTGACCAAACTGCTGAGGTCATCAGTCCCTAGGCTTACACAGCAATTAAACTAACTTAAACTATCCTACACTAACTTACGCTAAGGACAATACACACACCCATGCCTGAGGGAGGACACTGAAACGTCCCCTTAGAACAATTATACATGACTGTGCTTAAACTGACAAAATATTTTTTAGTGCAACGCAATCTGACTTTCAATAATCCCTACAAAAGAATGGCCCTGACTAACATTAACCTATACCTTTCACAAATCACTTACCTCATGTATTTACCTTAATAGTCATAATATATATAGCAGTTCATGACATCCAGTCTTACAAATTTCAAAACTCCGCCATCTCTCTCCCCACATCCACCACTGCTGGCGGCTCACCTCCAACTGCGCAACGCTACGCGCTATTCGCATCCAGCTGCCCAACACTACAATGGCAGACAACAATGCAAACTAGCCACAGACTGCACACAGCACAGCCAGTGATTTTCATACAGAGCGCTACGTGGCGTTACCAATAATAAAACCTAAACAGCCTACTTACATAGCCCCCATGCTCCCCACAAAAAGTTTTACAAATTGTTTTGGGCAGTGGCCAATACCGATTTGAAAAAAGTTTTCATAATTACAATAACAAAGAAATCAAATGCACACGCTAATTGATACAATGTTGGTCAAAAGCTAAAATTTTCTCAGTCCAGAAAGACAGTCCTGATCATTCATCACAGTAAAATAGCAGTGTTTTTCTCAATGTCTGAGCAGTAAAAGAAAATGCACACGGAAGTAGTGGATTTCCATGCAGTCTTGAAGAAGTAGTGTTGTCCTGCCGACGGAAAGACAGTGCTGACTCTTGACATGCAGACAGGTAATGGGCCACAACAGAGCAAACCCACAGCAGAGTCATTCGAAGTTTTGAAGAATACTGGTAAGTAGGTCATCACAGAGCAGACCCACTGTAGTCCTGGTAGAGATTATGGTATTGGTGGGCCACCAGAGGTGCAGACCCACTGCAGTCCTTGTAGAAATAATGGTATTGGTGGGCCACCAGAGATGCAGACCCACTGTAGTCTTTGTACAGACGGCCAGCAACCATCTGTTGCGACTGTGCAAGTGCACAATCACCATCATAGAGTCTTGCGGACAATATAGCAAGTCCATAAACCACCACTTGTGCACTCACAAAGTTTTTTGGAATTGTCATTAGAACCAGCAATGCTGTTAACCAGTCCCTTGCTGAATTATTAATACACGTGCAAACACTAACAGTCCCTACTTCTCACATATTGTCCATGTACTATGACCAACAGAAATGTGTGCAGTGAAATGTAGCTTACAAGTTACTTAGTTTGATGAAATGGTGTCAATTACAATTTTATAACATAATAATACAATAACAAAGGCACAAAATACATCATTAAAGAACATAAAAATATAGATAACAATTGTAGTAACACAGGCTTTACAAAAGAATAGAAATAAACATATACATCAGAGTTACAGGAATTATGACATAAGTAAATATATAAAATAATGAGAACAGTTTTCGAAACATTAATTTCACACATGAGCATTGAAACAGAACAGAATAAATAATGTCTAAACATCTTTACAATGAAAATAACATATTATTTGAAAAATTCTACAACATGAATCTTATTAGCTAAACACTTAAAGACAGGAAAAAGACAAATACACAAGGGAACACAAACACATAGAGAGATAACACAAGGAAAGGACAGGGTTTGTTTTACTGCAGTATTTTGCAAACAAAACTTTCCTTACTTCTCGGAGATCTCCCTTCGTTCTTCATTATTTCCAAAAAGTCCTATCTATACCTGCTTTCTGTCCTTTTTTCGTATAACTTCTCAATGCATTTCTTCCAATGCATCGCAACTCATTCATTTATATAGTCTACCCCCTCTTAAGCTAACTTAAATCTACTGAGCTCAGATGCTAAACTAAGGGACGAGGCAATGCAGCAGCATAAAACAATTAATACAAACAGCAATGAGAAAAAATGGAAATTGTCACAGCAAGCTGCAGTAAAACTAAATTACCAAGCAATGCAACATTACAACTAATATGAGCCGATGTGCAGCAACAAGAAAAATAAATCAGTAGTAAAACTAGCTTAACAGAGTAACACAAAGTGAAATGTAGTAGCGCTATGCCTGGCAAACAGCCGCAGCAAATGCAATAACTTATATCTAAACATGAGAAAGCTCAAGCAGAAAAAATATTACAGTAAAAATGGCCATGTTTAATACCTATGTCACATCTTAACACTAGAGTGCTGCATCACTGTAACTTGCTCTAGCAGACAAGTTACCAAGTCACTGACAAAAATTATGTATGCAATTCCTGTGAAGTGGAAATGTCTTTTTGTGCTCCCTCATTTTTTTTGGAGTACATCCATCATAAAGTTATTTTTTACTGGATCTGTAGGCATAAAATATTTTTATTAGTATATCTACAAAATTTTATTTTAACCAATGCTGCAGTGCAGCTAGGAACTAGATATTAAACAAAATAGGCAAAGCAAGGCGTGAAACGTCATTTACTAGCCATATTGCATTTCATAATGCAGTAAACAATCTTTCAACTAGCAAGACAATAGACATGAAATGTTTCTCATCATTTCATTTCAGTAAATATCATAAATTAAGAACCCTACAGTGTAATCATGTTTTCAAGTTTGAGGGTGTCGTATTTAAGATGCTTTCTACAAAGGAATGTCAATAGCGAGGATAATGGCCTCTTTTTTTTTCTTCTCCACCTGTGCCTCTGAAAGGCACACACTAATGGCTTTTTTCCAGGTATCTGTCACGCAGCTGGGTGCCCACAACGCATTACTTGAAGGTGGTCACTTAACTTTCTTACCAAAATATTTATGACAGCAGTTTCCACTAAAGTGACAGTCTCATATAAAAATATTTCACAGGTCAAGAATTTGCGTTACAAATCTGTAGAAACAAAATCCTATTGATATAACAGTGTCCAAAAAATTTTCGGCGGCATTGTAATACACTCACGCATTTACATACATTTCATAACTCTTAAAGTACGATTCTTGGTTTCCAACAAACTTTTCCACAAATCTTAGTCCCTAACCGCTACTCATTATTCCTTACCTTATTATACATATACATATCGTTGACACTTCTACAATATTTCATCATAACAGATACATAGCATAATGAAATAACTCATATAGCATCAGCTTATTGATCATAAACATACCACAACAGTATAATACACATAGTCATCGTAATAATAACATCATAACACCTCAGTCAACTCTCAAAATTGTCGTAGCTTCCTCCAATAATTACAAAAAATGAAAAAAAATTCTCTGCTCATGTCAAAAGTGTCATCTGCCTCAAACGTACTTTAAAAATCGTGATCCCATACCAAATATATCATTCAAAGCTCTCATAATATCACAATGGGCCCGGAAAAATAGGAACAGTTCACAAAGTAGAGACAAAATACAATTTCGTAAGTGTGAAGTTATCCAACGGTGTAATTACGTAATCATCTGTCACTGCCGTAGTAAAAAATTTGTCTCTCTCAGTTAAATGATCAGATAGCTGTGTAATTATGTGTTAGAGAAATATGGTACCGATGTGTAAAGTTGTGTAAGCAAATACCATATTAGCTAGGGCTCCTTGTGCTTGCCAAACACATGATACACAAAGTAAGCGTGTACCCCCCCTGTGGATTAATGTAATTATACCCTCAGCAATGGAATGAAATGTATCACGGAAAACTTACTTTGTAATTCAAAAATCTCGAAAAATAAATGGATGAAGTACAAAATTAAGCACTCAAATACGTGTCCTGTAGCGCTAAATGTGCGTCTTGCTATAAGATAATCTCTGTGGAAGTGTCGTAGTTATCGTCCTCTGTAGGCAAAGTTCTGCTGAAGTCAATGTACTTACCTCATCATAAACGAAATTGAAATGCTTTGCATATAGATATCGTAGTTATTACGTACCTTACCGTGATCAAGAAAGTACTATAATGTAACGTATTGTCGTGCTGCGAAAAAGGCTGTCTCATTGTAGCTATACAACAAAAGTTACTACTAGAACATGTTTTATTTTCCAGAATAATTCAGAAAAACTGTGCAAATATAAAACAGAAACACCGCAAAAGCAACAATGTAAATTGTGTCACACATTAATAGCGTCGTGATATAATCGTGTAGCTGCCAAAGAAACCAAATACTAAGTCATCTTTAATCTCACAAAAACTACGTGCTAGCAATAAACAAAAGCTACACTAATTACACAAACTACAAGAAAAAATCAGAAGATGCCAGTGAGGTATCCTCGGCTAAGGGTCGACATATGAAATGTCCCCTTAGAACTATTTATACATGACTGTGCTTAAACTGACACAAAATATTTTTTAGCGCAACGCAATCTGACTTTCAATAATCCCTACAAAAGAATGGCCCTGACTAACATTAACCTATACCTTTCACAAATCACTTACCTCACAAAAATCTTCGTTACTCGAACTACTGCAATACAGCGAGCGCCACTACTGCCAGCTAAATAAAAGATTCAAACTACGGAAGGCACTAACTACTGATAGACATAGTTAGCAAATGAAAGATTTTAATAGAGAACAAACAACGTATTTACCTTAATAGTCATAATATATAAAGCAGTTCATGACATCCAGTCTTGCAAATTTCAAAACTCCGCCATCTCTCTCCCCACATCCACCACTGCTGGCGGCTCACCTCCAACTGCGCAACGCTACGCGCTATTCGCATCCAGCTGCCCAACACTACAATGGCAGACAACAATGCAAACTAGCCACAGACTGCACACAGCACAGCCAGTGATTTTCATACAGAGCGCTACGTGGCGTTACCAATAAGAAAACCTAAACAGCCTACTTACAACACGAACCTCCGACGGTGGGAGCCGCGCGAACCGTGACAAGGCGCTCAAGACCGCACGGCTATCCCTCGCGCACGTGTAAAACCAACATGGAAAAGCGCTACATTGTCTGCATGCATCGCTATATATAAATGACACTTTCCCCACCTCACTTTAATATAAAAGATCACTGCAAAAATTTCTTTCAGCCACATGGTAAATGCTGCTGCTGATGCTGCTGCTGTCAGTTACCATGGGTACCATGCAGTTGTAAGAAATTTCTGCAGTAATTTTTATCTCTATACATGGCAAAGTATGCAGACAATGTAGTAGTGATTTTCCATGTTGGTTTTAAAGGTGCTTGACAATGGCACGTAGTCGAAATTAGCTAACCGCACTAGAGCCTGCTACGGACCATGTTGACGTTTATTAAGCATCTGGAGGCTGTGGAATCCCACAAATACAAAATCTTAAGAAATAAACTGCGACAGAAAATACCGCAAGGGCCGGTTAGCTCAACCGAAACGCCGAAATACCAGGTTCAACATACTGGCAAGTAAGTCACGGTACTGTAGCAGGTGCAAACACTTCCAGTATACAGTGGACATATGTCGGCGGAAGGCGAGTGCGTCTATATCGCACCTCCATCTACAATGTAATGGACATAGTGGCCCAACAGACAAATATCTGTACTTAACTTTGCCCTCGCAAAGACTCGACGCAACAGGACATCATCCGAAAATGCAGTCTCAGAGGATCAAGTTAGTAACGCCAGTTCGCTTCGTGACCATGAGAGGTAAAATTGTGTTGTAGCGTGTCCATGGCGGGACAGCGTCTGCACTGATCCGTGACACATTAGGCGCTCATTGGTGGGTAACGGGTTGTGTGCCACGAGGATGCCACCGCTGTAGTATAACAGGAACTCTAAGATAAAAAGCCACACCGTCTTCGAAGGAATTTGCGACGGTGCTCCTTCAGTACGCGCTATCAGTCAATCCTTCTGCCATGCGTTATAAAAAATTTTGTAGTTGGAAGCTACCTCTGTAGAATATCAGTCCTCAAATAACTGACAGCAATATAAAATTCACGTACGTGTTTTAACTGGAAATTCAATCGACCAACATCAACACACAGATGAAGGCTGCCCAGCCGCAGACAGTAAAATAACCGAGGCCGTGAATGTGTGGATTGAGTGAGACACACAGTCAACACAGTGCGCTGAATAAATAACACAGACGCTTTCGACTGAAAATCGAAATGTCCCAAACCGCCGAGGGCATGTGCAGCCGCAAAAACCTGGTATCGTAAACGAAAAATGTGAGCCTTCCATAAAAATCCATCATGACGCGAAAGGGAAAGATCTGAGCGACGTAATACACCTCTCACAACCTTTAGGTATCCAGGACCAGAACTTTCTGAAGCAGGTTCAGCGTGTTCCACGATTGCTCCTTGTATCTTCTCCACCTTCCAATTAAGTTGGGATGGAGAAAGGTCAATTATGACACCGAAAGACTTATGTCTACCGACTACCGTCGCCCACGAAATGATGGCATTATCAAAACGTCGTAATTTCGTCAATCACCGTTTGTCTTCGTTGATGCGGGCACCAAATATAAGGCGAAAGACAGCCAACAAAGCCTTGAGCAGTGGAATCTCAGCGGGAGAACGGTGCAACATCGTCACGTCATCTGTGTACGCACGCACCGAGATCGTCCCGCCCAAGTGCCGTTCCTGGTTACTGAGGGTCGATATTTCGAAGAAGTGCCTCAAGTGGCAGAGCAGACAACGACTCTGAAAGGTGACTTGACTTCACTGAGAAAAACCACTACGGATGTTAATCGGGCGTGTCAGTTGGCCACTGAGAGCCACCGTAGCTTGGATACCCGTAAGGAAATTAAACAAGGCCCTTCGCGTCAGTTGTGAATCCAACGGCTTTCAACAGCAGCGACACCAAACCATGGCTGACCTGGTTGAACTCCTTGTCGAAAAACGAAAAAAGCCAGAGCACCGTGCACAGAAGTAACAGCAGCCACCGATACGACATCATGACTCCAGCCACTGTTGTCAGAATAGTACGACCGGGAATACAACTGTGACGGTCAGCAACAACTTACTCCAGCGACGCATACAGCCGGTTATGCACCGCCATCGCCACGCTCTTATAAGCAAAACAAGGCAATCGGGCGAAGTTTATCAGTTGCTGCCCGACCAGAAATTTTAGGAATTAACATAATTCTTGCAACTTTAAACGAGTCGGACCCAAATCGACCTCTGTACACTTCCGTTCGAAAGCAACGTAAAGGTAGTATCCAACAAAGGCCAAAAACGCACTTAAAACTGCTTTGGCACATCATTCAACAACGGCGACTTACGAGAAGGCGACCTGACAATAAGATCATAGACATCGTCACATTGAAAAGCATCTAAGGATGCAGCATTTCGAGCAGGTGTAAACTTACGATGAAGAGTCCAACAAACAAATCGTCAGCAAGACAGGCAATATGTCCTCCTGTGCAGTCAAAACATTGCCGTCCTGGAGACGTGATACACGCACGCCGACGACGAGTCTCATGTCGAATAAGTTGATACTGACAACTCACTTCCAAGTAATGTGGTTTGGATCGCGTCCTTAATTCTTCCACGCCTGTCATCTGCAATCTACAGGGCAACCTGATGAGCACTTTCACAAAGATAACGTCAGTAATAAAATTATTACGTCCTCCGAAATTCCCGCGCTCTATCAGCGCAGAATCGTATCGACATTTGCCAGAGACTCGGGTTTGCCAGTTGATCCCAAAACTGTGGAGTATCGCGGAGCTGAACAGGCACTACAGTCTCACGGTTTCCGGATCACCTTGAGAGAAATCCTCCAAGAGCGCCACATTCAGCACACAAGGTGATCAGTTTTGCCGAGTATCGCGTGTGATTTAAGGAAACAGTCATGGAGGAGTGGTCCTTGAAGCTGGCGGGGATGAGCTCGACACCCAAAATCCTACCACGCATCCAAACAGATAAAAAGAGACTGCCAAGCCTACTGATAGAATTAGTAGCAAAATAAATAAATTTGACAAGGCTGGGATATTTGCAGACCGAAACATTTTGCAGTTTCAAGGAACGAACCAAAGCTTGCAGTTCCCTACTGAAATTAAAATATTGAGACTGATCTACAGGACGTGACACACACTTCAAATCACCACATATCGAATGACGCAGCGGACTTTTCCGTATCAAATAAACCACCTCTTCCATATAAAATCGGGAACGGTCCAAAGTTCTTCCGGTACCAGAAGTTGCATAAAGGAGAATCAAGGTCAGACGAAGAATGGTACATCCTGTTCCTTTACTATAACTAAGAACTTCAATCTCTTCAAAGGGAATGCCCTCCCTATAACATAAGCTAGTCCCTGTGGAACATTCAGGAGCCACGTTAAATACAGTGCAAAAACTAGGAAGAGAAAAACGAGTGAACTGAACTTCTTGTGGGAATACACCTGCATAGGCATCATAGATTTTTTAACACAACGATGCGAACCGAACGTTTGGCTCTACCATATTGACATTAAAAGAAAGAAACTTAAAAGCCTGCATACTTTAACAGCAAGAAACAAAATTAAATCTGCTAACCAAATTAATTACGCCATCAATATGAGACAAGGTCAATTGCCGAGTTCAGTCACGAGTCAGAGGGTTCGGGGCTTGAACTCCCATCTCTGGAATCTTTATGCTCTTCTTTTAACGAGCCGTCACTCGCTCTGGTTGAACGTGTTGTTGACAGCAACTACGACGCAATACAGAAACTGGAGTCCGTGATATAGGCAGTTCTTGAACGCTAACCAAAGTAGGTGACAAACAAGGAGCCTCAAAATCCCACTCCGTAGGAATCTTGCATTTCAGATCGACGCACAGGAGAGGGTTCGGGCATCACAGCTTCTGGTTCGACAGGTCTAACTTACAGCCCACCAATCGCCACCACGGAAGTAACAACAATAGTTCGTTCCGACGTCACATAAAAGGGTGACGTGAAGGGAACAGGTAGTTTCAGGGGCTTCTCAACTTGCTGCTGTTAAATCATTCGAATACCAGAAACAACAACGACTTTTCTACCCTTGAGTGGTTCCCAGAGGAGCTAAAACCGCGGGAGGAAAACTTGCAGTAACACTACATACCTCATCAGCTGTTTTCATACCTTGGATCCCATCAGGAATCCAGGACTCAGCACTAAAAGATACATCAAACGACAAAGTTATTCAGGAAGGGGTGGGTGACGAGTGGAAATAACCGTTTTGCCTACGACGTCTCTTATGTTGCACTACGTACACTGCCGGTTTGGCAAAAACAGTTTCAGGACCGTTGTGACAGGCTAAAGGCGGAAAGTCGGAAGTAGCATGCTGCGTGTCCCTCTATTGTTCCATTTCATCCGGTAAAGACGTGGAACCAACCTCGTGAGCAGTAGAAAAGAGAACAGATAACGTCAATTGTCGACGCTGTTCAAATAACAACTCCAATACAAATACCCGAGGCTGGCAATTAGATCTCAGGTGGTCATTTTCGTTGCTCACATAACCTTATACTCTGAAGCTCCAAAGAAAATGTTACAGGCATGCGTAATCAAATATGGAGATTTTTAAACAGGCACACTACGGCGTTCGGTTGGCAACGCCTATTTAAGACAACAAGTGTC